>NW_028277361.1:0-151093 GCF_059751315.1 Micrasema longulum
CTGACTGCCGCAAGAGAAGTTCCAAACAATAAGGTGTCAGAACCCCAGTACAAGGTAGGTAATTGCATTCATTTTATTAGGGTTCGGTGGCAAAGTAAATGAAGATTAATACATTCCGCGAACCAGACCAATTTTCGAACGTTTATCTGCCAACAGGCTATAATATTTTACAATTTTTTCCATTATGGCAGGGTGAATAACATTGCACAAATGGGTTTCGAGACCTTTTAGAATTCATAGCGTCTAGCTTGTACGAAACGAGACACCGTGCGGCGCCTGCGATATACTTGTTATCTTAATAATAATAATAATAATAATCATGGATAACTTATATAGCGCCATTTTCGTAATATAATACATCAAGGGCGCTTTACAAAGTGATTATATAAAGATATAAATTTAATTTTAACTTTTTAATTTAAGAAAAATAATGTACTTTTTCATATTACTTTTCCACCACATGCTAATAATTTATTCAAATAATTTAGAGAATAAGTGGGTTTTAAGTTTCTTCCGAAACATCACTTCACTCTCACAGTTTCGGATTTCTGCTGGGAGAGCATTCCATGCCGAAGGGCCTGCGACCGCAAATGCACGTTCGCCGAATTTAGTGCGCTGTTTGCGTAGAGGTATAATAACTTTTCCTTTCGACGTAGATGTAGCTGATCTAAGCGTAGGACGTCTGTCAGCTAGTTCATCTGGAATGCAGAGTTCCCTTAGATATTCTGGAACAGAGTTGTGCAGTGACTTATACATAAGCCAACAGAGTTTGTATTCCACCCTCTGTGGAAAACGTAGCCAGTGCAATTCCCGAAGGAGTGGAGTGATATGACTGAATTTAGAGATTCCAAAAATAAGTCTCGCTGCGGCATTTAGTACAGCCTGTAGGCGAGTCATTTTATTCATTGGTAGACCTGCGTAGATACCATAACAATATGCGACTCTAGACACTACAAACGCATTTATTAATTGACGGGCGGCATCAACTGGCAAATTTTTGCGTATGCATTTAATCTGTCTCAGCTCGTTCTACTAATTTGAGCGTCAAGAGAGAGGTCAGAATTAAGGATGACTCCCAGTAGTTTAACGGTGGGTAAAGCGGTACTCCTTACATCGGGTAGTGCCGTATCCTGGATCAAATTCTGTCGTGTAGCTGAAGCAATCCATAGCTGTTCCGTTTTAGATGGATTAAGTGTTAGTCTATTTTCAGCCATCCAGTTTCCTATTTTCTGAATGCATCCATTAATCAAATCAACAAGCACATTTTTCTCGCTCGGTTTACAATAAAAATAAAGCTGCGTTCATTTAAAAGTCCTGTAAAATTGTACCATATTTTTTAAAATCTCAGCTTTTCAAAATTATTTACAAGGGAAACAGAAATAAATGAAGGTAAAGAACTTTCTAGCGTTCGTCTTTGCAAAGGAGAAAGCGGAAAAGAGTAAACCCATCTAGAACTCAGTGATGTATGTAAAAACCCGAGCCAATTATGCAGAAGAGGTGTTAGTATAAACGTTATTAGTCTACGTTAATTTCTAAAGGGGGTCGGGGCTTTTACTCTGGCTTCTTGACTAGGTTCGGTCAGTTTAGTAGAAAGTTTTGGAGAGGCGAGGAACACGGGTGGAAAATTTCAAAAGTGTTGTAAATCAAGGCGCGGCTTGGCCGATTAGGGTCGTTTAGCGGGGAACTAAATGCCCAGCTAATAAAACGCGGACCAGCATCGGTTACAAGCGAACCTATTGCAATTAAATACGATTTTTCAGGAGCAAGAAATATCGGCGGTTAGTCGAGTAATGGGCAGTCCAGTCGGGTCTCTGAAAGGTTTAAAGGCACGTGCTGTTCAAGAGAAATTAAGCTTTAAAAAAAAGATATTCGGTACAAACATTCATTTGTTATTCTGTTGGTGTTTTTTACAGCTCGTTGATTTCAAATACTAAGCGATCAGCGATTTCAGCAACATCAATATTGAAGCAAAAACAAAGTAAAAAGAGTTTTATTGATTTTAAAATAAGTATAAAAGGGTACATCCATAAACATATAAAACTAGAACATTATCACACACATATACAGTTTTCTGCAAATTAATGGAATAAGAGAAAAAACATATAGCTAAACTAACAGGTAAACTCAGATATTTATTTTATATTTTCCAAAGACTCAAAAATATCTTAACCAAAGAAAAATTAAAAATAGTATATTACGCTTTAATTCAGTCTTCGATGACATATTGTATAATAGCGTGGGGAGGAGTCTTGGACGCGCATAGTCGCTCAATAGAAAGCTCAATAGAAAGGCTCATTTGGGCTAGAAAATATACAAAATGGACTGTAGAAGACTGGAGGAAGGTGCTGTTTTCAGATGAGACCCACTTTCTTGTGCAGGGATATCACACAAAATTTGCTAGAAAATGAGGATAAAAAACTTACTGTGGGTCGTATTGACCAAACGGTGAAATATCCTGTGAAGAAGATGTTTTGGCACTGCTTTTCGTATATCAGGACCTGATCTTTGATACCAATAGAAGATATTATAAATAGCCTAAAGAATAAAGCTTTATTGGAGCTGCACTTGAGTTCAGAACTGTGTGAATGTTATCCTAATGGTGGGGCTGTATTTCAACAGGACTCGTCACGTATCGAAGTTTATGCTTAAGTATTTTAATGATAAAAAAATAACTCTTTTAGACTGGCCTGGAAATTCGCCTGGCGATTTGTAAATCTAGGATACAAAAATTAAACTGCACCACCAAGATAAAGATGATAGAAGCTGTAATTCAGATGTGGTTTTGAGATGACAGAATAAAAGAAAATTGCCGAAGTTTAATTGATTCCATGCCAAAACGTGTTCAAGCGGTTATAAAAGCAAAAGGAGGACAAACATCCTATAAATAAAAAATATTTTATGATTGTTTGTCACCTGCAACTCAAAATATTCCTCCCAAAGTAAGTCATAATTTTTGTCGCCAAACAACTGTCAAATTGACATATGAGTGTTGCTGTACGTAAAAAATGATAAAAATCACTATTATTCCATTAATTCGCAAAATACTGTATTATTGACAATATTTTGAGTTTGTCTACATTTTTGTAGACAAGGACTGGATTCAACTCCCTGGGGAGCTGTTTATATTAACATATTACAACAGAGATATAGAACACTTATGATAAGCTAATATAGAAGTCCAGGCATCCACAGAGCTTAACTTCACAAACATCAACAGATGAAAGAATTGAAGGAATATAGATGTTCGAATGTGGGCAGAATGGTGAATGTTACACAGTGTGTAAAGTGGTCATTCAAACCAGCCATTGACAGGTTATAAGCCCTGTAGATGCCTGGACTTCTATATTACCTTATCTTAAATGTTCTTCATCTCTTTTGTAACTGTTTTATTGGTTCTGAGTTTAAAGAATATGTATGTTGTTTAATATAAATATGTATGTAGAACTGTTGGTTTTCCAAATAAAATAATGCATCTCGAGACAGCTACATATTATATTACTTATTGTTCAAAAGTCTCAGCTGTCAAACGTCGGAGAACAAATTTTTTACCGCCGGTAATTTGTCGGTGAACAATTTTCCCCCGAACAACTCTACGAAAGGTAAAATTAGACGTTTTAAAAATGGAGTCAATTTCATAATACGTGGCGTCCTGTATGGTACACGAATAAACACCGCGATCCAGCCAATTCCGGGGACATTAAAGTTTACTGCATGCGTATATCAATATCTGTAAAGATAGAGCGTCACTAAATTGATAAATTCTGACAGATACGCTGTGTAGCGATAAAACTTTACGACAGCCACTGATATGTTAGCGGAGCAGAATTGACAGTGCCAATTTTATGACCCAAAAATCAAATTGGTGAAGTACAAAGGCATTAATAAAATGTAAAAATACATGTCTTCTGGGAATTCATTAGGACAAACCTTAATTCAATACTTTCTGTTGATATTTATTAATAAAAATACAATATTACTACTAAATAATTTTTTTTTACATTAATCAAATACATATGTTAAGTTCAAGTTAATGCTGCATTCGTGTCATAAAGATATATTGAATTATAATGATAATAGTGGTACTTGTTCCTGTCTGGTACTTGCGCCTCAAAACCAAAACCGAGCAGCTAAGGGAAGGTAACCCCGACATAAAATCCACCAGAGAAGGCAACGGGAAACCACTCTGGTCTTATTTTCCCAGGAATCACTAAGGCGAGTACATCAATAAGCAGTCGTCCTGGCTGCGAAATGTAAAATTAGCGCAGGACAAATACATATGCTTTCGCTGTAGTGATCGCCAACGTCGGGGGGACCCGGCAAGGCACTAGAAGAAGAAGAAGTTCCTGCCCACAGATAAATCAGACATAAAATATCAAATATTTGGGAGTAGTCATTGACCAACATCTTCGCTGGAAATCTCATATAGACACAACAACTGATAGATTAAGAAAACTTATTTATGTATTTTACAACCTAAGAAATGTGTTAGACCTCAGCACTCTTCGTTCGGTGTATTTCGCACTATTTCAATCAGTGGCAACATATGGCATAATAGGATGGGGTGGTTGTGTTCAGACGATCTACAGACCGCTCATGATAACCCAAAAAAACATACTAAAAATAATGTTTAAATATCTTCCTACCTTTTCATCGGATTTATTGTTTAAAAAGGCCAAAATCCTTTCAATTAGACAAATCTATTATAAGTCATGTCTGATCAACTTTTGGACCACAAGTATTAAACAAAGAACACAACAGGAAATAATAACAAGATATTCCTCAAAAGTAAATTACTACGTACCAAAAAGTAAAATAACTTTGGCTAGGAGACATTTCTCTGTGGTAGGTCCAAGAATTTTTAATTTACTAGATCAGGTAACAAAGGAATCTGAGTCATTTTCGGAATTCAAATCTGGTTTGAGTAACTGGTTTGCTCGAACGGGAATGGATTTCTGAGATCAAATGTGGACTAACTGGTAAATGATTAATATGTTTTTATAAATGTAAAATGTAATAATGTATAAAGTATCAATGATGTGTATAAACTTAATATATATGTATGTATAAAATATAATATAAATATGTATGTGCGAATATATATGTATATATGTGCATATATGTACAACTCAACGCGGATTTTCTAGCGAGTCGGGGCAAGTTCACAGACATGGGTCGTTCCTGATCGTGTCGCTATAAGCTGTGTCTCTATCCTTAAAAAATGTATGTATAATGGAATTAATAAATAAAAATAAATATATTTACATTAACGTTTCCCATTACGCAAAAGAAATAAACAATTCTTGTGTACATAATGGGGAGTGACGTCTTACAATAGATTATTTTATTTTAATCAATAATATTTTTAGAATAACATAAATAAATTACAAAAAAGATATAAACGATGTTTTCAATCAGTGTTACATAAAGAAGAATTATAGATGTAATTTTTTACTTCTTTCTTAAATATATTGCATTCCTGACTGTACTTTTTATTATCTTTGTTAATTTCATTAAAGAAAAATATTCCTCTCTAAGTATAATGATGTTGTGCAGTAGTTGTTTTTAATTTAGGAATTAAGATATTACCACCTGTTCTAGGTAGCGTACTTACGTTTTGAGACCTAGAAATACTACTATTTATTGTATCTTTATGTATTTGAAGCAAACAATTCTTTTTATATAGCAATTTTATATTTAAAACCTTATTTTTTTTAAATAATTGAACAGTGGGAAAAGTAGATGGTTTTTTCCAAATTACTTTTATAATTAATTTTTGTATTTTTTCAACCGGTAAAATATTTGTTTTAAAAGCACCACCTCATCCGATTATTCCGTACTGTAATATGGATTGGGCGAATGCAAAGTAAATTGATTTGAATTTTTCGATGGTTAATATATTCCTTAATCTAATAAATACATATATAAGTTTTCTCATTCTATTTACAATATACGTGAAGAGGGATTTAACATGTCAGGTATAAAATTAAAGAATTTTATGATAGAACAAGTAATCATATTTCTTTATTTATTTTTTCAGCGTACACGGCAAAATTCCTTTTATTAACATAAACAAGAATATATATATATATAAATACATTAAACATAACAGTGTTTTATTAAAAAATATATGAAATCATACATAAAAAATATAGTCTATATATATATTTATAATATATGAAAGGCAATGTTACTATGTGCGTCCTCGATGGGCTGCATAACTACTGGACCAATTTACGTGCAGTTTTCAGCGAAATGTAGATCTTTGCTACGAGCACATTTATAGCCATTGAAATCTTCAATTTATTCAGTAGAAAAAAAGTAAGGAGCACAAATGTTTTTTTATCCATCACCTGGTTGCTTTTGACGAGAATTCAAATAATAAATAAATTGGGAAGATGTTATTTTTTAGAGTTTAAAAAAAATTGTTTTTTAATGTTTACAAACAACATTAGTTTTTTATGGATCAAAATGAAATTATTTCCTAAAATTCCTTATAATTTATATCTACATATTTATTTATTTTAACTAGATTTTTGGTTATACTAAAATAACTAGGTACTACTGACATTCGATACATTTTTGAAAATCGCATTCCTAAATACAGTGCATCCCTGTTGGTAAGAAGAGCATTCTATATTTGAAAACGAATTATTAAAAGATTTAGAATTAAACCATAAACAAGTATCTAGGTACCTATTGAAATTCAATATTTAAAAACGAATTATTTCAGTAAAATAAATTAAACAACTTTGTTTTTAACACTGAATTTTTTTAAATTTTTTTTTCACCGACCGGTTTCAAAGCAAACAAGCTTCTTTGTCAAGGTTTACGTAACTAATGAATTGATTCCTTTTTATTTTATTTCTATTATGTTCACTAAATACTACACGTGGACCCAATAAATCAAGTGGTTTTTTCTTACACGAGTGGTAATTTGATATCATTATTTTTGAAGTAAGATAGGAGAGGACTAAAAGAAATATCGTTTATTTGATATTTTTTAATTATTTTTAGTTCATTAGGGAGAAAATTAGAATTTTTTACACCTTTGAAGACAAAGCTATTTTGACCATGACTTGTGTGGAATTTGGGAATTTTAATATTATTCTGGTGTCTGAGTGACTTATTTATCTCAAATTCTTTTATCTTTTCTTCTTTATATATTTGTATAGAGGAATTTATTTGAAAGAACGGTCTTTTAAAAATGGCAAAATCGTATGATTTCCTTACTTTTTACAGCTTTTACACCACGAGGCGTATATAACTAAAAAAATAAGTACAAGTGAAGTAAAAAGCCACAGGGGAGCTTTTCTTATAACCTTCCGAAGAGAGACGTTTGGTATCTAATGCCACACGCCGAGGTCTACAATACATTTTGTTCAGACGTTCGCTCCGCGACGCCCACGGCCATTTCCTCGTTACTTTTCCCAACGTATTTGACTAGTTATTTTATTTTATTTCAATCGCCATTATTTTCTTTGCCCCACTTTTCGGTACGAACGGAAATTTTTCTGGCCAAGATTGATACTGTAAAGATTGCGAGGAAGCTGATATATTGCGTTGCGAAGTTATAAAAATAAGAAAAATTGTAATTAAAGTCCGGCATAAAGACGTTATGACATTCGAGTATTTTTTTAGACGACGCACGCCGACGTAGGTATTATTTTATTTTGATGATGATAATTCAAATTCAAATTAATTTATTTTTTCAAAATAACAACAATCAACAAAATATTCAAGGCGTTATATTGGGACAAATATCAAACCAGGAACCCTAGAGCAATTTTTTATTCCTTTCATTTATTGACATAGAATTTTAATTTCAAAAATATACTTATATACACATCTTAAAATTAAGCTGTAACATAATTTAGAAAAACATGCCTACAAAGACTTCAGCGTCTGAGCGTGGGCCATTTCTTTTTTAATGATTTAAAAGTTTATAGCATATAAATATGGTATGACATAACCATGAAGAAAGAAAGAAAAAAAAACATATGCTGATAGAACAAAAGACAGGATTTATTTGCAGTACTTCGTTATAACTTTTTAAATATTTTTTTTAAAGAAGTTGTCTATTTATTCCTTCCATGCTAATCCAAGACCTCAAACCTACTTTAAACGGTATCAGTGATTTGATGTTTTGTAATTCTTTAGGTAAAAAGATTGAAAGATCAGATTTAAAATATTTTAATTTTTTTATTTGAAGCACTAACTTTGTTGTTATTCATTATAATAGATTTTTTTTTTAAACTTTGTTTTTAAACACTATTTTTTTTTTACCGAGCAATTTCAAAGTAAACAAGCTTCTTCGTCAAGGTTTACGCAAACGTTTGCTTTGAAACCGATTGATGGAAAAAAATATAAAATAGTGGTTAAAAACAAAGTTATTTTATTAAAATATTTCGTTCATTATTAAGCTTTGACAAACGAATAGTTTTCAACAAACGAATAATCTAAAACCGGTCGGCAGTATTTTTTAAACATTTTTTTTGCATTAAGTAAATACATGGTTTTACTGTTTTACTTATTTTCTTTGACGGTTCGGTATCAATGTAATTAACCAGAAAGAAATGAAAACAAATTTGACTTTCCGCTTTTTCGCAGATTGCTGCCCGGAATCCTTAAAATTTCGCCAGTTGCATCCTTAAGCTCAAAATATCGACTCTTTTTTTAAATTTTATTTTTATTTTATTTATTGGGGATATCAACAGTAATACATGTAATACAAATATAACAAATAACATATACAGAGAATAAAACCAATGACAGATATCCACAGAAATACATTAAATACACGTACAATACATACTAGTGTGTTTGTGTGAGTGTAAGTGAGTGAGAGGGTGGGTGTGTGGGTGTTATATTGGAAAGAGGGTGTCAGGTATCGAAAATATAAATATATATAAAATATTAAGAAATAGAGATAAAATTTAATAAAATAAAATAAAACTTTATTATTGAAACTAAGTATAAGACAAAAAAGAATGTTTTAAGACGCGCATTTTAAATGTTATTTTTTTACAAACAAATGGATCAATAAGGGAAAAGTTCAAATTATATTCACTAGCAAAACGTATAAGTGGAGAGTTCTGGGCATAGTTCGTACGAACTGCTGGCACATGAAATAGAGAGCTCGACGTGTGACGGGTGCGGTAGCCGGGGACATTTAATGATAACTCTGACAAAAGAGCCGGACTATCAAGGCGTCCACTGAGTATGTCATGAAGCACCCCCATGTCCAACAGTAGACGGCGATCTTCTAAAGTAAGCAAGTGGTGTTTTTTGCAGGAAGACATATAATTGAGATCGGTATACCTGCATCTCCAGTTAAGATGTCTAAGAAATGTCCATTGAATTTTCTCAAACTTTTCTTTATGTGTGACATATTGTGGAGACCAAACAGAAGAGGCATACTCGAGCAAACTGCGAACATGAGCAAAGTAGACCATTTTAATACACGCGATATCTTTAAATACCTGACATGTACGAAGTACAAAACCAAGGTTTCTATGTGCGCGGGTCAGTATGTCATCGAAGTGATTCTCAAATGACTCTGATGTTTCTTTTCAGATCCATCATCACGGCATTTGATGGATCACCTGATTACAGTATAAAAATACATTTATTTCCATCAAAATTTAAATTTAAATAGCTTTGACATAGTAAAATTTCCGAAATTTTCAGTCGCTTAAGATGAACGTGGAACAAAACAACTTGTTAAGAGGCAATGAGGAATTCCGCTGTTTTCTAATATTTTTTTTCTATTAGCGTACTATTTAACTAAGCAAAAATATATAATTTTTTTTAGTGTGTTATTTTTATTTTTTTATTTGTTGAAATTTTTTTCACACAAGCATTCTTCTAAACAATTTTTTTATTCCCGCCAAACTGCAAAAGCAGTTTTTTGCAGGGATTTCTCTCTTTTAACATTTTGGTAACACAATACAATAATGTTTACTTAAAATTTAAAAAAATCTTAAATATATCAATAAAATAAATGTTTAAAAAAATTAAATACAAGTAAATCAAGTCTTTTTTTATAACGAAATATATAAAAAATTATAAACACTTTTTTGACACTGTTTTAAATTGTTTGGTACATTTTTTTTTTACACACTTAACTTAGAATTTAAGAAAAAGATTTTTAAAAACAAAGATATTATTTTTTAAAGTTACATTTATCAAATACCGCGCCAAATCACTGTAATCAGTGTGTCACTTTTCAGTAGTGACGTCATGAAACTTTTGGCGTTCTTACTTTCACTGACCGCGGTAAGTTGTATTACTCCAGCCAATAACAAAACTGACAAGTATCTATGGAATATTGCTTTGATTACTTCATTTAGTCTATCGTAATTTGCTCATTTCAATGTTATGGTTGTTTTTACGAACGTTTCGATTTAGAAAAACCTAGAAAGTTGACATAATCTCTGGTTGAAATGTCAAATTATACAAATTATACTCTTTCTTTTCTATTCTTTTTCTGGATATTATGTTTACTTGTTGTTTTATTTTTAAATACGAGAATACCTAATTTTTCCTTTTTATTTTCATTATTACTATATGTATGAATTAAGATATTCCATTTTGTAATGCACATATGTATGAATGAATAAAATAGAAAATCATTTTATATTCAATACAATAAATTATATTCTGCAAGACTAACAGTATTGCACATAAAACGTTCGCCTACTTAAGATCAACATCTTGCAGTACGCTCACGTCGACGTGGCTAATAAATATACCACAGAGCGTGGTAACGCCCAGTCAACCCAAGCAAGTCAGCCTAAAAAGTCAGCCCATTCAAGTCAGCTCAACGCAGTCACTCAGTCCCAACTTGTAGTCAAGTGCAGTTACTTCAACTGATAATCGCCATTACAATGATTGATAATGCATAACATCGCTCTGGATGTTGATCTGTTTCGTGTATCCGAGGGGGTTTTCCGGAGCAGGATTCTCCTACTACCTTGACACGAGTCTCTTTTATGTATTTTTATATTTTATATAATATGTAGGTACGTATTGAATGTATGTTTATAATGTACATGTTATTTTTAAATAAATTAATGGAATTAATTGAATACTGTCGTGTTCCGTATATTTATTCGCAATGCAATAAATACACCTTAGCACACCAATATCGTGTTTTCTGTCAACGACTAACTGGGGTAGGAGTTCCACACCCTCAACAACCAGCAAAATCCTACAAATCAATAGCAGCGTACCTATATCTATTATCTTTTTTACGTTACGCTACGAGGCAGACAATCCAAAACAATATTAATACTAAAGTTTTAATCGGAAAAATACTATTAACGGAAGCCTGTCGCATAAAAGAACAATTTTCTTCGAAAGATTCTTAAGGACACTACTTGTCTATCGTAATACGAAAGAAAACAAATTAGCGAAATAAAAAACGAGGAATAAAAACAAAGACGACGAAAAAAAATAATGCTGAACTACCCTCCCAACACGAGGCATCGTTTCGCGTTACTTAATACACAAAATGGCTGCGATAAACAAAAGTGAAATGCAGAGAAATAATAAATAAAATAAGGCATTAAGAATTCGTAAGCTTGTCGCTCTGGAAAATTCCCGCCGTTCTGTAAAATTGTCGCCATCTTTTTACAACGCAAAGATAAATAAATATGGCGAAGGAGAATGTTAAGTTCGCGGTATTCGGGCTGTTAGGAAACGAGTCTTTGCTTTGTCCTTCTTCGAAGAAAGGAAACTGAAAATACACTTAAAGAAAAGAATAAACATCGTTATCTGTTGCTGCTCGACATGACAAAGTATTTTATCGACAAGATTCTTAAGAAACGTGAGAAAGCAATATTCACAAAAATTATTATAGTGTGTGTTTGTCTGTAATATAATGAAATGTATTTATTTAGATAAAAAAAAAAAATAAAAAAAACTAGCTTAAATGTACATTATCTTTACATATATAATTCTTCTGTAGGTGTGATGTCACTGATCTCCACCTAAACGGCTTAACCGATTTACGTGCGGTTTTCAGCGAAATGTAGATCTTTGCGACGCGCGTGTTCGTATATATCAAAACTTTCAATAGAATCTGTAATAAAAAAGTTAGAAGCATAAATATTTTTTTCATTGACCTACCAGGGTTCCATTCGACGGGAATGCATATACAAAAAAAAATGGAATGATGTTGTTATTGAATCTTTACAAAAAACAATCGCTTTTTATGGATCTCATCAGATTCTTTCCTTACATTCCTTATAATTTCTTCCCATTTATTTATTTTTATTGGATTTTTGGTAGTACTAAAATATCATTAACTGACATTTAATACATTTTAAAAAATCGCATTCGTGAATAAAGTGCACCCCTGTTGACAAAAAGAAGACGATTGACGAAACGAAGACGATTATAATAAATAGCCACAAATTTAGTGTTTCATGTATAAATTTTATAAATAACTAGCCGACCCGACAGACGTTGTCCTGCCCGAACGTTGGCTTGCCTGCTATTAGCTTGGAAAAATACTTTTCATTGATAAGTAGGTACCCAGTAACATGTTTATGATTGAATTCCAAAACTAAAAAATATTAATATTTAAATATTGAATTTCAGGAGTTTGTTACCTAGGAACTTTTTTGCGGTCGAGTTCCAAAACATAAAATAATAATTGTTTAAACACAGAATTGTTTTTGCAAATGTCAAACTCTGCTCTTCTTACGCACACGCTTCTCTTATCGCACTTTATTTAGGATTGCAATTTTAAAAAATGTATTGAATGTCGGTTATTATTATTTCAGTATAACCAAAAATCCAGTAAAAAGAAATAAATGAAATTAGAAATAAACCTACCGTTGTTAAGGTTCTTTAAATAAATGATTGCAGAGAGCTCTTAAGATTTACCGCCCTCCCAGATTATCGTTGCTGTCTAGGAACCCGGGTAACAGAAACTGCAACAGGAACTTTATAGCACATACTGCATCTTCATTAGGGTTATATTAGGAAACTCTTATCTACTAAGGAACAACATCGCCGCGAGAAGTTGGCTAAGAAATATTGAATGTCATGTTATCCTGGTATCTGAAATACCTTCTCTGGCACTTAGTTTTATTTATGGAACGCTAAGTATGTTTAAAAGTTCCTAGAAAATGTAAAGCCTCTTTAAATTTACTGCTCTCCGAGGACATTGTGTAGTTAGTCTAGGTATCTGCGGTGCTATTCTGAACCGCTCTCGCGGTCGTAGAAAACACTTTTATCTCGCATACTTACATAGAGAATACGCGAGATAAAGGTGTTTTCTACGGCAGCGAGAGCGTTTGGAATATCAGCCCTGAAAGTGAAGTTGGATCATACTGTATCTTTTATGGTTAGATAGAGTGCTACCACTTATAGATATTGCATATTGTTGTATTATTACAAATGTTAAAAAAAAAAAATGCGTCAAATTTGTTCTGCGAATACCACCAAAGTAGCATTTTACTTTATCTGTATATTTTAATCTATCGAGATCTGATTCCGGTACTTATTTGTAAACAAAATTTGTAATAATCCAAAATATAAACAAATATATTTTGAGAATGTCTAAATTTTAATATTAAGATAAATCGAGCAATGAATTAATGAAATATTTTAAAGTTTATAAATGAATCCTTAATAATAATTTCATTAAATTCCTAGGTTCTGGATAGTTAATTTCAAGAAAATAAACAAAACGTACTTCACAAAGCATAAAGTTACTTCTTGTAAAATCGCGAAGGATACCAGGAGCAAATACTAGGAACCGCATTACTATAATACGCAATAAACGTCACAATAATATACCGATAAAATAACCCTTATGGCAACGATTCAAACAGTTAGCAGCCCCCGTAAAGATGTGTGTATGTTTCGTTCGCGGTGAATGTATTGGTTAGGCGAATGTACAAATGTACATGAATAGTGTGTATGTATAGAGCAACAGAAAAGGGTATTTATGTTGTGACACTGTTAAAATTTGTATGCTGTGTGCTTTTAATACACCCTTAAAGAATTTTCCTTTACTAAATTCCATAGCAAAAAGAGCTGTATTTTATCACATGAATGAAAAATGAAGAAGATAGTTTCTGAAGTTTGTAAAAAAGAAGGATGTAAAAAAGATGAACTTTATCAAAACACAACGATAAGATAAGATGAAACTTAAGTTGTTTTCTTTAAATATATTTTTTTACCATCAGCATTCCATGCACGCTGCATAATTGGAGCATATGGTGTCCACAAAGATCCTCCAAGCATATTTGTCGGCTGCCAGCTCCTGTGCATCCCCCCAATGTGTTTTTACAAAACTCCTGTGTGTTTCCTCCCCCGAATGGTTACGTGTGATCATAACCGAAACCACAATAACCGAAAATTATCTATGGAATACCGGAAATGAATGATTTATTCAATGAATCTATTCCAATATTTAATTTATTCGATTACTTATCATTTGATAAGTCAATTTATTCGATTATTAAAACGGAGATATTCCGAATCAGGGGGAAGAATGTTTACTAGGGATGGAAATACTAAGAAAGATATTGAAAGGAGGGTGAGTGCCGGGAACACGGTAAATGGTGCACTGAAATCTATTTAAATTTATTTCAACAGAGAGGGAAAAAGCTTTTGAGAAGGGAACATGGAAGTCTAGGCATTTACAGGGCTTATGACCTGTCATCGGCTGTCATCGGCATCAACATCCACATTTCCTCAACTCTTCCATCTGTTGACTTTTGTGAAGTAAAAGAGCTGAAACCTTTATCACGTGGGTGAGATTCATCCGGCTGAACCAAATCACCTACTAGGCAACGCCTGGAAACAATTTTCCAATTTTTATACTTCTTCTTTTACCAGGTAGTAATTCAACAATGTTTGAACCAGCCGATGACAGGTCATAAGCCCTGTAAATGCCTAGACTTCCATGTTCCCTTCTCAAAAGCTTTTTCCCTCTCTGTTGAAATAAATTTAAATACGAACAACCCCCTAGGGAGGAAATCCAGCCAGTCTGCAAGCATTTGGACATAATCAAACATCACTGAAATCTACTTTGGCGAACAAATGTTTATTGCAGAAGGCAAAACTAGCAGTTCACAATGGAGTTCTAGTGCCAACTCTAATGTATGGGAGCGAAGTTTGGAATTTAAAAAAAAAATGAAAGTAGGTTAAATGCTGCCGAAATGCGATCTATCAGGCAAATGTGTAGTAAAACGATATATGATAGGTGCACAAATGTTGAGATCCGTAAACTGTGTAAGGTTGAAACATGCATTATCGACAGAATCAAGAAAGGGGTGCTGCGTTGGTTTGGACATGTACAGCAAATGGACAGCGAAAGAACGGCTAAAAGGATCTACGATGCGAATGTTGATGGATGCAGAAAACGAGGAAGACCGAGAAAGACGTGGCACGATCAAGGCCATCAAATACTTGAAGATGGACATGTCAAGAGTGAGAATAATCGGCGTGCGTGCATGAGAAGATGTATGAATGTAGAGGAAGCGAGGTCTGTATGCAAAGGCAGAATGATATGGCGTTCTATCCTCTCTGCCTACTCCTTCGGGAAAACGGCGTGATGGTTTGTTTGTTTTGTTTGTTTGTATCTCAATAATATTAATGACAATCGCCAAAGTTTGGCAAAATAAATTCGTTTTATTTTCATTGTTAAATTAATTTCAACAGAGAAGGAAAACATTTTTGTGCAGGGAATATGGAAGTCTATGCATTTAAATCAATTAATTTAAATAAAGGCAAATTAATTTTAATATGAATAACTCCCTAGGGAGGAAATTCAGCCAGTCTGCAAGCATTTGGACATACTCAAACATTGTTGAACTACTACCCGGTAAAAGAAGAAGTATAACAATTGGAAAATTGTTTTCAGGCGTTGCCTATTATGTGATTTGGTTCAGCCGGATGAATCTCACCCACGTAAGATAGCTCTTTGACTTCACAAAAGTCAACAGATGGAAGAGTTGAGGAATTGTGGATGTTTAAACATGGGCAGAATGGTGAATGTTACACAGTATGTAAAGTGGCCACTTAAACCAGCCAATGACATGTCATAAGCCCTGTAAATGCCTAGACTTCCATATTCCCTTCACAAAAATGTTTTCCCTCTCTGTTGAAATTAATTTTAATATGAATAACTTCCTAGGGAGGAAATCCAGCCAGTCTGCAATCATTTGGACATACTCAAACATTGTCGTTTTATTTTCAATTAAAAACGCTGTTTACGTCTATAATACCATTTGATAAGGACACCGATAAATTTTATAACAAAAAATAAAATGGCCGCCATAAAACTCTTATCTTTTAAT
Source organism: Micrasema longulum (assembly GCF_059751315.1). Classification (NCBI taxonomy): domain Eukaryota; kingdom Metazoa; phylum Arthropoda; class Insecta; order Trichoptera; family Brachycentridae; genus Micrasema; species Micrasema longulum. The sequence goes on from NW_028277361.1 coordinate 16,320, forward strand.
TACTACACTTCACCTTTCTAGGAGCATTCCGCATTTAATTTTTATAAGCATAGTTTATTCATTCTTGTTTCCGTAAATAAATTTCTGTAGGCGGGAGGAAACTTTAGTATCTCCAAAAACCTTTTTTTGTATACTTTTAATATTGTTCCACATATTACTAAAGCTTAGAGGTATCTTATCGACGGATCAATTGAAGACAGTTTATTATGCTCTAGTACAGTCAATTATTCAATATGCAATAATTTGATGGGTAGGGGCTTTCAACGCTCATCTTGGACCCCTAAATGTTTTACTAAATAGAATTATGCAAATAATAATATGTAAACTTATAGACCTTTTAAATTTATTTAAAATTGTAAATTCAATATGGGATTGCCCTGAACCATTATCTTTCATCAACTTCAGGGTGCCTGGGAGAATGACTAGACAGGTGCCACCGTTTTGTAGCAAAATTCACGGAGAGTGTATACTTGTAATGCCGTATTAAACAGACTTCATGAACTCGGCAATAGTTATTCCCACGTATCTGATATATTTAAGGGTATTGTTCCTGTAGAACAAACCTTTTTTTTTTAAAGATGGTGAATGGTTATTATATTTATTTATTCATGCATTTCATAATATATAGAGTTTTTTGTTCACTTTGCCCAGCTGTATGAAACAGTACTTATGATTTTTTCGTTGTATGGCTGTAGAATGTTTTATTATTGAATTTTGTTTTTTACATTTATTCTTGAATTATTTAAACTTTCTACTGAATATGCTGTATAATTTTTAAGCTGATTTTTTAAATATGAATCTTGTATAATTTTTAAGTTGATTTTTATTTTTTAATCTTGGGTATAAGAAAATTTGTGTTTTAAAAAAAATAAATATATATTAGGCCAAATATGTTGGTATAATAAATTTTTGTAAAGGGCAGATTTGCCGTTTAAATTAATAAAATAAAATAAATAAAATAAACCATCCATAAATAAAAGGACCATGTTTTAGTACAATATTATTTATCTGGTACTTTAATATTTTACTCAACAACGCCAAAGAATTCTTTAAGAGTGGAAATATTGTTAACTCGGTACAAGTATGTGTTCGTTCGCAATTTCAACCTGCCCTATAAATCAACCCTTAAACATACCTCTAAAAAACCGGGTCAAAGGGAAATATCACCTAGAGAATTACAATAAGACATTTTCTTTGATTTACCGTTTCAAAAAATAATAGAATATTCAAGAAGTAAAAAATACTTACATGCTATGACGTGCCCATACATAAATATATTCAATATATTTAATTGTTTATTTATTCACATACAAAAAAAGATTTACCATCTCGTGATGAGAAAGTTCAGTGGTTTAAAAAAAATGTTATATTTATGTATTTAACTTTTTGTTATTTATAATCTTATTTGTACATTGGCGGGCTTATTGCCAAATCGCAATTTCTTCCAACCAACCAATAAAACAAAAGTTTTATTTTTATAATTCAAGTCACAGAACATATTCAATAGTAAAAAAATATTAAAAAGCTAAAGATATACGAAAATAGAAATAAACGTATTTGTTTATAAATTACCTTAAATCGAAAAGGAAAAAAGAGGAAAAAGGAAAGGGGGAGAGATTAAGGAAGAGAAAAGAGATGTTTCTTCAGACGTGATTTAAAGAGAGATAATGTAGTAACATCCTTGATGGTGGATGGGAGATGATTCCACAGTCGAGCCGCATGGATACTATATGAGTTAGAGAAGAAAGAGGAATTGTGGATGGGTATTAAAAGAGTGCCTTGAGAATTAGAATTAAGAGGTTAACCATGAACTGATAAGCGTTGAAATTTTTCACGCAGGTATATAAGAGCGTTAGGACTATGAAGTACATTGAACAGAAGTGAGAGGGAGTGATAGTTTCTCCGCTGTCTAATTTTGAGCCATTTCAGTTGCCTACGGTAATCAGAAATGTGGTCATATTTCCTTAGACCAAAAATGTACCTTATGCATGTATTCTGAAGTCGTTCAAGTTTATCGAGTTGCTCACAGCTTAAATCAGTCATGGAAATATCAGCGTAATCTAGAATGGGTAGTAGTAATGCTTGTACAAGGGTGCATTTAGTATTGATGGGAAAGAATTTTTGCGTTAAGTGAGTGTAGAATGAAAAATATATACAGACCAATAAACTTAGCCAAAATAAGTATATTTAAATTTTTATCCATTATTACTATTATAGTTGGGAAATTACATAAATAAAATTACCTCAAGGGCCCTGTACAAAAAATAAACATAATATCCCAACACGTCTTGCAGCTACATAGCACATGAACGGTAAGTAATCCAGCCCCCATTTACATTATATTTTTATTTGGCAATGAAGTTTAGTGTCGAGTGATACAAAATTTTTATTTAAAAAAAAACTAATTTTTCAAAATAAGAGTTAGATTATAACAAGTCTTGTAGCTACTGAGCGAATAGACTGTAGAAATTCTAGACCCCATTTACAAAGTTTGAGTATTTTATGGTTGGTAAAATTTATTGAAGCAAGATTTCCAATCGTCTTGCAGCTGCAAAGCACATGGACGAGTGGAATTCTAGCAAATTAAAATAAAATAAAATAATTTAAAAAAATAACACTGAGCAGAGAAGATAATTTTTCAAGTTTTCGTGCTAAAAAGAAAACAATACGTATAAGTGTATAAGTCGTAATAACTCCAATATTTCTTTTTTACAAGAAAGAAAATATTATGTAACCATTATAAGACAAACAAACATTCTGTTCGTGTCCGCGCGTAGGAAGAATACAGTTCTGCGAGTGAAATAGAACCCGAGCCCGGGACTAGTGTTTTCGACTCAATGGCTGCTCTTAGGTTAAAAGGAAATCGAGCGGAGACAAGTATGCATCGTAGTATTTTTTTTTTAAAGAAAAATATATATTAACGTTCTTATGATTTACTAAAATATTTTTATTTTAGGGGCTATTTTCAAAGAGTTGTTTATAACTCACTATTAGAAAATGGGAACCATGTTGTGGTAGAGCGGGGTGCGAACCTCGAACCACTGATCCGCGAGTCCTCGACACTAACCACGGGACCACAACCCGGTCCTAGCATAGTAGTGGTTGGCGTGTTTGCTCGCCATGCTTAAGGTCATGGATTCAATTTCTGGGAGGCTCAACATAAAATATTTTTTATAAGGTAATTTAACTTTGCAATATTTCACTGTCCCTGGAGTGGTTCCTGAAACGCAAGACTGATCACCTCACCTCCATGAAACAGATCATCGAAATACGTAGCATTAGGACTACTAATGCAGTGCTCTGTGCACCTTTGGTTGCGGAAAAAGGTTCGAATCTCGGACCTCTAATCCGAAGTCCACAGCTAAATCTTCCACGGTACCGAAATTTATTTTTAATAAGATTAATTTTTAGCTTTCCCGATGCATTTTTTAATTTAATCAATATTCGCTTACTCCAGAAGCGAACATCTAATAATGTTGGAAAATAAGTCAAAGAACATAACGAGCGAAGAACCTTTGTCATATTATCTGTAGATGCTGTAATGAACAAGTCTTCTAAGGGGAGGTTTTATTACAGGAATAATAATCAAACTGCGAGCATTGCGTAAAATGAAAAATTCGAGCGATTCTGATGGGGATATTTTTTATCAAAGTTGTCTATCTCGCGTTTGCCTCAACATTTTAAATAATAATGCAATGAGGAAGTTCAGGGCTATTTCAGTTACTTTCACAGCTATATGTCTTACCGTATACTGCTGTGGGAAAATGCTGCAGATATTGATTCTGTTTTTGTGCTGCAGAAGAGAGCGGTCCGAGCAATTTACAATATGAATCCCAAATAAATCAATGTATTGACATATTGATTTAGTTGTTTTTATCAATTTTAGACGGTTGACTCTAAATACAGTCCAGATGAATCTACAAACTTGCCTAAACTCCAAACTCGCAGGAACGTAGCTGACGCCATTCTTGTGTATATTTTTTTTGATAACATGATAGATTGCACTAAAATTTTATCACTTATTCATTTTAGAGTCCAAGTAACGCAGACCAGAAACCACTCTCTATTTAAAATGTCTAATTATCCACTATTTCTTTCAAAATTCATTTGTAAATAGAACCTGCAATATGTGTAATCGTCAATTAAATTGTATTGATATAAATAACATATCTTCAACTTCCTTTAAAAATAAAATCTACAAAAAAAACAAGTTATTATGTTGCGCCTTGAATCCGCAGCCTATATTATGCAGGTTATGTGCAGTTCTGTATGTAGGCACATAATAAATGTACACTGTATAATCAACTTTAGTTGTAATTTGCAACTGTGACCAATATTCAAAAGTAGGCTTATTTTTAATAATATATACAACATTTACATGATTTTTGGAAATAAACAGGACTCAAATATCAATATTTTTCTCGAAACTGGCTATATTGAAAAGACGAATGTTATCAAATACTTGAGACTATTTATTGACTCCAAACTTTCATGGAGCTACCAATTTAAACATGTAAAATCAAAAATAGCACCCGTAACTGGCGTATTGCATAGACTTCGTGGCTTGCTTCCTCATCCCGTTTTGTTTGCCTTCTACGACGCTACGATTCATTCCCACTTATCCTGTCTATCATGAATATGGGGTTACGCCGGCAAAAATCAGATCTCAGAGATACAAGTTCTTCAGATCAGAGGTCTGAGAAACATTCTTGGATTGAAATGGGATTCCCATGTCAAGGATATCTACCGACGGACAAAAATAATTCCTTTAAAGGTGATGCCACTGCATGACATCACTGAGACTATTTCAAATATCAAAAACTTTTCTGCTCACGCAAATTTAAAATACACATTTCATCATGACATTCATTACCATAACACGCGTAACTCAAAAAATCTTCACGTTACTAAATTTCGCTGAACGAAGTTCGGAAAAAAGTCTCTGGAAAGTATTGGCCATTCTGAATTTCAGAAACTGCCAGATGAGCTTTAAAACGAAAAGTCGAATAGCAAAATCAAAAGTGTCGCAATCAAAAAATATTTCTTAAATCTTTATTATAGTGATAGTTATTAATGTAATTTATATAGATGGTGTAAAGACCGTGTTTTGTGATTCTTATGTTGTATTTTCTTACTACTATGAAGTGAAATTACTATGTATTGTCACATAAATCTTTTATTTTTATGTACGGTCCCAAATGAGTTTTTTTTATATAACTCGTGGGAGTATAATATCTTCTAAATGTATTATATGTTTTATTAATAAAAAAAATATAAGTTGTGTATGATTAGTTATTTAACGTTATTTTTAATATTTATGTAACAACAATATTATGTGGAAGCCTCTAATTAGACTTTATGATACGTATTTATAACGTTATTGAATCTTATAAATTTATAAATATCTGTTGGCTTTCCAACGAAATAAAAAAATGACAGTTACATGTCAATATATTTATAAAAACTTGATATATGTACACAAAATACTGATATTACATAAATTCATCACGAGAAATAAAGCTAAGCTAGCAGTGCCCACTGTTAGACAGCAAAAAAATGGTAGTTGGTTTGCCTCAAACTCCGTACGATTCTGTAATAAATTACCTTTTGATATTCAGGCCTTGTCAACAAAGACATTTAATAATATTGTCAAGCACGGGTTGTTTTAAAGGGGGTATTATAGAGTCGTGCAGTATTTGCAGGACAATATAGGTCGGCAGTAGATTCGTGATTTGTTATTTAGCTTAATTTTATTATTTCTATTTTATTGTTCATGATCTGTCATTGACTGTTTTAAGTGGCCACTTTACACACTGAGTAAGATTTACCATTTTACCTATGTTTGAACAGCCATACTTCTTCAGTTCTTTTATCTGTTGATTTTAGGGAAGTTGAAGAGCTGAAACCTTTATTGTTGTAAAGAGATTCATCAGATCAAATTATTATCCGAATCGGGTATTATCCGTGGAAGGAAGGAATGTGTATTTGACTACATATTTTTATCGATTGTTGCGCGGTATGATCTCTAATTCTGAAATTATGATGATAATTGGTTTGTATGTTCCTGATAATTACCTAAGACAGCGTCAGCATAGATTGTTTCATATTCCGATATTCAGGACCAACCTGCCTATGGTTATGCCTGTTGGAAGGGCTACCGCTATGCTGATCAACATCGCTCTGGATATTGATCTGTTCCATGTATCCGAAGGGGTTTTCCGGAGTAGGATTCTTCTACTACTTTGACATGAGTCTCTTTCGTGTATTTTTTTCTTTTTTATAATATGAACGTATTGAATATATTTTTATAATATATATGTTATATTTAAAATAAATGAATTGAATTTAATTTAATCTCACAAACTAGGCAACGCCTGAAAACAATTTATCATACTTTTTAAAAGTTAGTTTTATTACAATATTTGGAGTTTGTCCATATGTTTGCAGACAAAAGACTGGATTTCTCCCCCTAGGGAGTCATTAAGATCAACAAATTACAACTAAAATGTTCTCCATCCCTGTTGTAATTTGTTAATCTTAATTAGTCCCTAGAGGAAGGAAATCCAGTCTTTTATCTACAAACATTTGAACAAACTCAAAATATTGAAAATATGTACATTTATATTAATTGCACATTTACTGATACACCAAAATCATAACATTAATCAGTGCTGTCAATTTTAAGTTAAAATACAATAAAAATAGTCGTCATTCAAACATGAAAAGCGAGCGTTTTACACGAAGGACGTTTGACAGCTGTGTCACGATGTCGCATTTATTTGTCAATGTCAAAAGCTTTGGGGCACTCGAGATAAAGGCGTCTGGTTTTTGATCGACTACATTCGCATGGGTGGTTCAAGAATACAGTCACTCGTCAATTTGCGGAAGTCGCATACGATTCTAAAGGCGAGTGAGTCCGGCGTAAGGCCCCTGGGACAATTCAATCTGACACAAAAGTGGTTCGGTCAGAAATGAACAGATATATATATAGTTGGATAATTTATATAGCGCCATTTTTGTGAAAATCACCTCAAGGGCGCTGTACAATTTATAAATATCCCAGTACGTCTTGCAGCTGCAGAGCGCATGGACGGTTGGGATTCTAAATCCTCGTTTTCAATTAAGATCAATAAAAAATTATAACAGATAGGAGCTAGATTACAGGACGTCTTGCAGCTACAGAGCGCATAGACAGTTAGAAATTTAGCCCCCATTTACACATTTTAAAAATTGACAAATAAATTTAGTGTATTAATGATACTAAAAAAAAAATAAAATAAAATATGAATAATAAAAAGGAGTAAGATTACAACACGTCTTGCAGCTACTAAGCGCATAGACGATTGGAATTCTAGACCCCATTTATATAATTTAGGTATTTTTAAGTTGGTATATGAAAGCTAGATAACCAATCATCGTGCAGCTACAAAGCGCATGGACGAGTGGAATTCTAGCAAAGTTAGAATGATATCAATAAATTTATAAAAAATAGAGCATAGTAGTAAGTTTGTCAAGTGTTCATGCCAAGAACTAAGCAATAAAAAACTGAATAAATAAAGCACTGTATCAACTCCATGGTTAACAAAGGGAGATAGATGTCCGAAGAGAATCTATATCCAATATTGACAAACTTTTGATCGATAAAAATAACGCTAGTTACAAAAAGAGATGGATTGATCCGCAAGATAAGATTTTTTAATCAAATTTCTTTATAAAAATACAGAATAGATCAAGTGTCTCAAAAAGTAATCCGCTTTGAGGGGCGAACTTTTTACCGCGGTTTACTCCGAAAGTTTTCACAATTATTATTGAACGGGAAAATATTATCACGCTTAAGTTAACCATTGTGTTCCTGGGAGAGTTGGGCTTAGTAGCTTGTAGCTTTCACTTGTTATAATACTTACATTGTTTTTGCTTTGCTTTTGGCTCGCGTTCGTCCCCTCCCTTGCCCGGACCAGACGGATTAGCACACTTTTTGTACCAATCACTCGTGCAGAGCCGAAAACAAACACGAAACGAATCCACAGAGCGAAGTAAATGTACATAAAGATCTCCGTTTACTCAAGGTCAAAGAGTTTGTTTGTATCTCAAACAATAAAATAAAACAATGACTAACGAGAAAATGATTAAAAAGGCTATTAAAATGGATAGTGGAGCTAGGTAGAAGTAAAATGGATTGTCTCATTCGCCCAAACCAATATTGAATCAACCGCTCCACAAGTGTACAGCTTATGTTAGGTTTTTGTTATTTTCATTGTGCGTTTTGTAATATAAATAATATAGATGTACATATACATACCTAGTTTTTAAAACGGTGAATATTTTGTTTTTTATCTCTGTTTATTATGTTAGTCTTCTTTGTTTATTCTCTAATGTAAAACCATTTCAAAAAAGTATATTGTTAAGTGTCCTCGACACGGTTAACCCCAGTGAGGACAAATTATTTTTATTATTAATTATAGTTTGGAAGAGAAAAATATGAATAAATAAAATAAAATAAAAGAAATACGTTCAATAGCGAAACGACGTTTTGACGATAAGGTACCATTTAGTTGTCATTTTATCTTGTCAAAGTGACCAATCAAAATTTACTGACGTGACAAAAGACGATCGAAAACTGAAAATCTTTTTTTAAATTTTTTATTTATTTGGATTTCACTCTTAAATTATTAATGGAAAAGTATATATATTTCAAAAGTACCGACAGAATTAGTTGTATTTTTAACAAAGAAACCTTTGGTCGTATTTATTTGAATTTTTAATAATTAACGGAAAAACAGTATTATTTTACATATTGTATTATAACAAACACAGTAAGGGAAACGTGGCATGATCAGATAAACCGAAATCTTAAGTCTGGTCATGTCAAAAGCAGGCAGAACCAAAGGGCATGGTTGACAAGATGTAGGAATGTATAAGAAGCTAGAAATGTATGCCAGGATAGACGTGTGTGGCGGTCCATTCTCTCTGCCTATTCCTACGGGAAAATGGCGTGATGGTAGTAGTAGCAGTAATAGAAATAAAACATAAATGAGAAAAAAAAAAAATGACAGTTAACTGAACAAAACTCAATACCGTAATTGTTTTTCCAATTCATACAAATGTTGATAAAATATTGACTATCATAAACATAATACAACAGAGATGAAGAACATTTTACAGAATGTAATATAGAAGTCTAGGCATCTACAGGGCTTATGACCTGCCATTGGATGGTTTAAGTGGCCACTTTCCACATTGTATAACATTCATCCCCAGGGAGTTGAATCCAGTCCTTGTATACAAAAATTTGGACAAACTCAAAATATTGGCTAAATTTTCTATAAAAATGCATGTTTTTTTATTGCGTATCTATGATTTTTCGGTTAAAAATTTATTTAAATATTTTTATTCTACACATTTATTCATTTCTAGCTAATTTTGATTGAACCATAGAGAAAACGTGAATTTTGTTCGGCGACACGAAAGCGAATTCTAAACAACGAAAACTGTAAACGAATACGATCGTTCGACTGACGATCGCGAACACCTTTGTTCTATTTGTCTCACATTAAATCCACGGCATCCATTATAATTACGACAGGATATGAACCCTTATCCGAGTTTTTGGAAACGGAAAGAATAAGGGGTATTCTCTTGAGCGGGAAAGTTAACAAGGGCGGTGAGTTGTGTTCCACAACTTAGATCCTCTTATGTTGAGCGGTGCTTTGCGTAAATCCTAAATATCGCTTCGAAATAATTATTCGCGCTCATATTTCACGCCATAAAAATGGATTTTACAAACAGAATCCCACGCTTTGGACTTCGATTTTAAAATTTCCGTAAAAATGTTTATAATACATTAAAAAAATCAAATTTTAATAATTTATCAAATACATTTTATACGCACGATCATCATCATAATTGATCAGTTTTGTTACTTGAAGGTAAGATGATCAGTATTACGCTTTTGGTGCTGTCCAGAGACACTGAAATGCTCTACTTTTTTTAATGAATATTTCACGACGAACCGGAGACCTTCTACCTTTCGACCGGGTTTGTGTTCTCATCTGGTTAGATTCCATCAAGAGCTAAAATATAAAGATATTAATTTTTCATAAATTTTACAATACATTTCGTTTTTTATTTGATAAGTATGCGTACATAAAAACTATACTTTATTTTTTTTTATGCAACCTTAAGAAAAAATATTTAAAAAAATACTAATTCATGTGATACCAGTTCTTGTTTCACTGAACACAAAAGTTTGAAATTCTGCTGGATATTTGACAACGCAATCCGAAGTTCTTGGTCAAGACCTTTCGAGCGTGACCGCTCACCATTTTTAATAAATACAAGGGTTGTTAAAACTTTAATCACATGAATATGCCGTCGAAAATGGAATTAGTGTTAGGATGGCTTTGTCGGAAACACTAGGATATTCTTTCTTAACAGAAATCCAGTAAACATCCATTGGAATTTCGGCGAAGTGAAGTTAAAACGTCCTGTCAATTCCTCTAGAATTTGCAGAGACAGTACTTCGAACAGCATCAATCACTGAACCCGGTCACAAATCCAACCAGATGACCCATGACTTCAAATGGAACACTCCAGATCATTGAAGAAACCGGCCGAGATGACATTTTTCAAGACTCCGATTTCTACGCGTCGCCTAACTCTTTTATCGATGTCAGATTTCGGTCAAAATAATAATTTAAAATATTTGTAACCAATAAGAGTTTAAAATATTACAACAGAGATGAAGAACATTTAAGAGAAGGTGATATAGAAGTCTGGGCATTTACAGGGATTATGACCTGTCATTGGCTGGTTTAAGTGGCTACTTTACACACTGCAAATTCCTCATTCTGCCCATATTTGAACATCTATATTCCTTTAATTCTTTTATCTGTTGATTTTTGTGAAGTTAAAGAGCTGAAACCTTTATTTATGCGGGTGAGATTCATCTAATTAAATTATTTCACCTACGTACTAGGCAACGCATGAAAATTATATTTTTTTCAATTTCTATACTTCTTCACGGACCAGATAAATTAAAAGAAATATTTTGAGTTTGTCCAAGTTTTTGTAAACAAGGACTGGATTCAACTCCCTGGCTGTTAATATTAACATATTACAACAGAGATAAAGAACATTTTAGAGAAGGTGATATGGAAGTCTACACTAATAGTTTATTAGGCATTTTATAAATTCAAATGCTGTAATGACGGTGTTGTCATTTCAAATATTTTTCGCTAATTTATTTCTGTGATTCAGGAAGTAAACTTCGAGCCTAATCGATCCTGTCATGTTAGCGTTGTAGCCTAGCCGGTGGCGATTGATTTTGTGAATGAAGGATCGCGGGTTTGGGAATGCAATTTCGGATAAACAATTTCCAACTTCAACTGAATTTTTAAATATGGATCCTCCACGAACCAATCGTTGTAATATATATGACGAACGAACGAAACGAAATTTCGACAGAATAAGCCTGCTGAAGAACCACTCTACTATTGTGCTACTTACGACCTACTCTGCCAGATAAAATAAAGTTAATATTAATCAAGAAAGCTTTTTCAACTTCACGATTTCCATGAGTGCCAAGTTCCAGAACCAAAAGACGATACAATCGGTAGTTGCAAATTATTTATCTCACGTTTTGCAAGCCCGGTCAGGGCAGGATGCGCGGATGGGAAGATCTAATGAAAAAATGGACCATTCCAAAGCTGTTTCCGAGAGACGAGAACAGTGGCGGCTGAAGGGGTTAAAAATAGGGAGGTAATTTTTTTTTAGAAATAGGTGCATGTGTATTTCACAATCATTGTCACACAATTTTTTTTCGTAAAAATACATAAATATATCTGTCTATAAGTATATAGTTTTTCTTATATGTTACGCAAATTTACAAAATACTTAACATATCGAGTGCACTTGTATATATGTATGTCATCACTGTCATACGTATTATTATATAACTTTTGATTCCATTTTCGACATGTATTATAAATTTTTAATATTTTTATTTTTCTATTATTATTTTGTATATTTTGTATATTGTTTTAATATATAAATAAATGTTTTTGATTTATATATCGAAGAGTCCCGACTTAACACGGAATTTTCTAACAAGTCGGGACATAAAAAACATATAATTGTGTCTATGTAAAATTGTGTATTTTGTACATTAAATAATAAAAAAATAAAAAAAATAAATAAAACTTTATCTCGGCTTATAGAGTTTCTTAAAAACGGACGAGAAAATATAAACTTATGTTAAACCTTTCCACTAAGAATTCGTCCTATTTAGTTTAGGTATGTAAAATATATAGGAATTCATTTATCGTCGTATCTCTTCCAGTCTAAACCAATGCCAATATGATATTGTTAATTTTAATCTTATTCTTATCTTCCTTGTTTAATATTGTTATCTTCATCGGGACAATGCCCGCGTTCGAATTAATTTTGGGCGAAATGTTCCGATGTTTATGTACGCATGGAACGTTTCATCTCTTTCTTTCTCATGAGGAAATCTAGAGATACGACATTAGCATTGGGACAGTTAAGGACATGACCCGCGCATTCGACATAACATGAATATTTGACGGCGCACGTGCTAATAGTATTCTTAGTAACATCTATAAAAACATGAAGATTAATAGGTCTTTATTTATTTGAATGATTTTTTTTTTAATATTATAAAACCGAATTGCTTTATCGAAAGTAAATTAATATAAATAGTGGCAAATTTTGGGGGGTTCTTGACCCAATTATGTTATGGGGTTATTGACATAAGGAAAAGCCGCCACTGGTCGAGAATAAAGTGCTCGGGGAGCTCGGAGAGACTAATGAGGAGAAGGCGAGAAACAGCTTGTTAAAGGCAAGATAAATAGGTGCAGCTTACTATACAAAACTGTATGATGCTAAGAAACACAATCCATTGTTGCCAGAAATATTAGCATAAAAGCGTAATTTCTAAGTGCGGACTTGATATTGTAAAAAAATATTTTTTTTTACAATATCAGGTTTGTTTAATCATAATCATTCAAATATCCCATTTAAAATTATTCCCTTTTCACGCCTAATGTTGCATTGGGCACTGCATTGATACACCAATCGCAGCGTATCTTGATTATTGTTATTATGTTGGAGGTATCATTTCATCATTCGATATCCGCTCCCTACTTTGAGCGCCTATGGTGTCCACAGAGAGCCTCCATGCATCTCTATCGGCCTCCAGCTACTATACGTACTCCGAAGTCAAGTTCACGTTCCGTAGTTCAGACATAGACTGCCGATGAACCGTCAGCAGTGGACGTCCAGGACGTCAAGAACCCGATGCCTTGTAAAGTAGGCAATCGTGGTTAAGGCTCTGTAGTATGTGGCCCAGCCAACCGTATCGCCTTAGCTTGATGACAGTTATCACCGGAGTTTGCTGCGTCCGTTATCTTGTTACTTTATTTCTCACAAAGTCAAATTTGCACATAACAATATCACATTGAAGGTAAGGTTATGATTACGCTGCGGGTGACAGTCCAAGGACTATGAAATATTTTAGTACAAAAACACCTTTTAAAGTAAATGTTTCGTGTCATCCAAGTCGGGAATCGAACCCGACACCTTTTACATGGTAGGCAAAAGCGCTACCACTACACCACGAGGTGACAAAATTTTTAATGGCCTATACTTATGTGTTAGTGCCTGACGGTGAACAAAGTGAACGAAGTGAACATACGAATTTTAGAATGCACGCACATTAGAATATTTTATTTTATAACTTTCTGTCTTTCACACATAAACAAAAGCTGTAAAAGATTTGAATGGTGTAAAAACAACTTTTTTTTCTTCCTATAAACGGATTTTAGCATTTCGAACTTCATAATTATCATATCTTTATCCGCGCCAGATGGTACATAAGGCACTGCAATGGTACGAAAATACAGCGATCTACGATATTCTTATAGTTTAAAAGAAAATTGTAATTTTAATGGGGCCGTTTCCAACAAGTTGTATTGTACAACTCACAATCAGAAAATGCGAATCAAGTAAGGGCAGAGTGGGGTTCGCGGCTCGTACCTCTGATCCGCGAGTCTGCGACACTAGCCAAGGGACCACACACCATTGTTACATGCGTTTTATTTATTTATATCATTTGAAATAAATAAATAAAACGCACAGCAAATAAAATAAAATTCCGTAAAAGGAGCGTTGACCTGAAACGACATCTATTTTATTTTATTTTCTTTATATGCTCTCTATTTTTTGTAGAGAAATACTAGAGTTCTTATAATTCACTTAAATATTTAAATTTTCAGACCATTTCCAAAGTCGTAAATAACTAGAAAAATGGAAACTGAGTTGTGGTAGAGTGGGATTTGAACCTGAGACCTTTGGTCCGTCGGTCCACAATACTATCACGCGACCACAACCCGTATCGTATTTATATGTATCTTGTTTGCGTGCCTGTATTTTATCACAACAAACGTATATGATAGAATATTAAGCATTTTATGTGAATACAATAATGTTTAATGCTAATCTTTCAGCACCGTACTAATTCTCTAAATAAAAATAAAACGCAATATGTAATATTAACAAAGGGGTGATAAAAGGGATGAAAAAGATAATCTAAATCATTACACAAGGGAGCAACCCTATTGTAACAAGGTAACCCATGAAATGTCACGAACAAAACGGTTGTGTTGTTTTCACAAACATTTTTTTTAAATGTCAGAATAGGTCAAAGCTACTTTAACAAAATTTTACTAATTTGCTGTCCTTTTTATTTATTTATTTAGAAAACTACTTTACATAATTCGATCATTTAGGGACAAGTATATAAAAATATTTATTTACAAACATTTTTACACCTTAACGATTATGTCCAAAAGGATAATTCAAACCAAGATGTATTATAAATGAACAACTCAATCAAAAAAAAAATTAACAAACTTATTATAAATTCAGTGCAAAAAAGGATAAAAATTACATTACACACATTATTTTTGTCAACTAAAGCAATATATATTTTCTTTCTCAATTACAAACAATTACTAAAAAAAAATATACAGCCTGAATCCCAAATAATAATTATAATTTAATCTAACTGTATTTTCTTGATTTATATATATATGTAAATATATATATTTTTTTTTTATTCTGAAATATTAAATATTTATTCTCTTGTTTTAAAATATTCTAATCTGGGCCACAATTATGAACGGCTATCTTCATCGGTATATGCTTAAACGATATAAACTAAAATCGATAGTTACATACGAAAGTGTGTATATTTGTATGAAAATTCAAAGTATCTTCGTCGACAACCGATAAATGAACGTGTTTAGAAAAAAAAATTGTTAACGTATTCTATTTTGTAGATAAAATTAAGGTTAAATTTTAACTTCCCATCAGAATACGTACCCTGGGGTTACTCTTTTTTTTTAAATAAAAATAAATATTTGCGTTCTTATGATTTACTCAAATATTTCATTTTGAGGGCCATTTTCAACGAGTTGTAAATAACTCACTATTAGAAAATCGGAATCAAGTTGGGGTAGAGTGGGATTCGAACCACGGACCTTCGATCCGTGAGTCCGAGACACTAGCCACGGGACCACAACCCGATTCAATAATTTGATTATTATTACAGTGATACCGAGCAGACCTACACACTGATGCTTTTTTGGCATTGTATTTAGTAAAACACAGAAAACTGTAATCGGCGTGTAAGTTTAGTTAATTTGTAAATATGTTATTTTTGTAGTAATAGCTCTTGTTTTCTTTAAATCAATCAATATTATTTATTCAAAGCACTTCTCGAAAAATACGCTTTTTTAATTAAGTCTTCCTGTTCTTAATTCAAGACATTTATTGATAAATACATAATATTTCAAATATCTGCCTTCTAATAATATACAAAATGATAAATCAAACCGCTTATACACGCGTTTGTGTAATATTCATGTAAAAAAGTGAATTTGAACAGGAATGTTGCGTCTCATAAAACGAAATAATACGGACCAAAATGGACACCAAGTCATTGGAACAAAAGGCATAATAGTACTACACACGTGCGTTTCCAGAAACTATCTACCAGCCAGCGGGCCACATGGCGACGGTATCTACCTACTGTCTACAAAAGCTTCTCCTCGGACATCTATCTCCCTTTGTTAACCATGGAGTTGAAACAGTGTTTGATTTATTTAGTTTTTTATTGCTTACTTCTTGGCATGAACACTTGACCAATTTACTACTATACTCTATTTTTTATAAACTTATTGATATTGTTTTAACTTTGCTGGAATTCCTCTCGTCCATGCGCTTTGTAGCTGCACGATGATTGGTTATCTAGCTTTCATATATCAACTTTAAAATACCTAAATTTTGTAAACGGGGTCTAGAATTCCAATCGTCTATGCGCTTAGTAGCCGCAAGGCGTGTTGTAATCGTACTCCTTTTTATTATTTATTTATATGTGTTTTTTTTGTGTCTGGTTGTAGAAGTCGAGGAAGGCCGAGAAAGACATGGCATGATCAAGTACAACAAATTCTTGAAAGTGGTCATGTGAAAAGTCGGAATAATCGACGTGCGTGCATGAGAAGATGTATGAATGTGAAGGAAGCAAAGGAAGTGTGCCAGGACAGAGTGGTGTGGCGTTCTATCCTCTCTGCCTACCCCTCCGGGGAAATGGCGTGATGGTTAGTTAGTTAGTTAGTTAGTTATATTTTTTTAATACACTGAATTTGTTTGTGAATTTTTAAAATGTGTAAATGGGAGCTAAATTTCTAACTGTCTATGCGCTCTGTAGCTGCAAGACGTCCTGTAATCTAGCTCTTATCTGTTATATTTTTTTATTGATCTTAATTGAAAACGAGGAACTAGAATCCCAACCGTCCATGCGCTCTGTAGCTGCAAGACGTACTGGGATATTTATTAATTGTACAGCGCCCTTGAGGTGATTTTCACAAAAATGGCGCTTTACAAATTATCCGACAATATATATATAAGCCCTGTTAATGCCTAGACTTCCATATTTCCTTCTCAAAAATGTTTTCTCTCTTTGTTGCAAAAAAAATAATAAGAACCTACTTTAAAGAGCTTATATTTGCCAATAATAGTTATTGCAACCCCTCGTTTGTTTATTTTATGCTAAGAAGTATTGATTTTAAGTACACATCTAATTGACAAGTGCGCGCATCTGTTAAATTCCTGCCCACTTGTTAAATCAAGAGTTAAATACAAACGAGAGTTGGCGTTGTAAAAATAACAAGCCTAAAGTAACGGTTTACAATTAATCGCAAATTTTCTTAAACTCGTCAAACGTCCAGTCAACTTTAACGAGCAGAAAATGCATATGATTCAATATCACCCAACTATCGATTTCTCGTTAAACTCAGTGAACGAACGGGGTGTATAAACATTATGCACCCTCCTGGTTGTGAAATTGTAAAGGGTGACTCGGTGGATATTATTACGAAGGGTCGGTCTGGGTAGGATTAAGTTCAAGGGCGGGTCAGCTGACCCTGATTAAAAGGGATATTTCTTTGTCACATCCGCATGAAAGGGTCGGAAACAATAGTTCGCCTTTTGCTGCTCGTAAGCTGAAATTAAATTCTGCGCTAATGGATAATGGTGCGTGGGTACTTTGAGAATAAACTTGTTTGCGAAGACTAGAAAAGAGGCTTATCACAAGTCGATTTTGCTCCATCTGAGTTGAAATATTTTGCAGGGGAATTTTTTATTCATTAACGCAATCATAAATATACTGAATAATATTTACGGTTTTTTTATTTTTTTATATTATTTTTATATTAAAGTTCAACAAGAATACATACAATTTGTATTATAATGCCCTTGAGGTATTATATTACGAAAATGGCGCTAGGATAGTAATAATAAGTAAGCATTGGTAGCATTCTTCATACATATTGGCGGCCTCAGTGGTGTAGTGGTCAAGACGCTTGACTCACGCACGGAAGGTTCCGGATTCGATTCCCGGTGAGAACACAAAAAATAAAAATGTGATTTTTCTCAAGCCTGGATGCTCTGTGCTATAATTCACCACTGTAATTAGGCCTCCTGGCCTGTTGTGGTGCAAAAAAAAATGTTAAAAAAGTTTTTAAAAAATGTTAAAATGTTAAAAATATTCTCAATTACAGAAATCCACCATATTTCATAAATTATATACAATAAGTGTGTGGCTTAATTAAATCAATATTTAAGTAATAAAAAAGATTAAGTGAAAGATACGAATAAAGATTGAGTTTAAGATAAGAAACTAATTGTTTTTGAAGTAAAGAAAAGAGAAAATAAGAACATCAAAGAAGTCATAAATAAACAAATAAATATGTTTGTACAAATGTTTGTAGATTTCACCCTCACACACACTAACACTAACACAAACACACTAGCATGTATTGTACTAGTATTTAATGTATTTCTGTGGATATCTGTCATTAGTTTTATTCTCTGAATATTTTATGTGTCATTTTTTTAAAAATGTATTACTGTTGGTATCCCTAATAAATAAAAGAAAAAATAAAAAGGAACTATTTATTTCAACAAATTCATATAGACCCGGTGAGGTCTGTTGATATCCCTAATACTACATAATGGACTTAAACACTACAACGAACTACATTACTACTTGAAAACTTTTACTGGAGACAAATTTAAAATCAATCTGAAAAAGCACATGATGACTGAACTAACTAGACTAGACGAGACATAAAATGACTTGACAATATTAAATTTCTAATGTAACCCTAACGGGTTTTTTAAAATTGTAAATAAATAAATAAATAATAAAAAATAAAAAATAATAAAATGGAACTATTTATATCAACATTGTTTTGAGTATGTCCTAAACAAAATTCATACAGACCCGGTGAGTTCAACGAAGTTTGATAGCAAATCCTAGCAACAAATGGCTTTCTAATGTATCTACTCTCACTGCCTCCACCTTCCATGGAATCATTTCTCTACAATACCGCAGAGTGTGTGCGGACCAACTACTGCTTTACAAAATTATGACAGGAATGGTTGACTGTACAGAGCTGCTTGGTTTAATAACAATACATGTGCCAGCCAGGATTTGTAGACGGTACCGCCTGTTTCATGTACCAATAAGTAAAACATCGTATGTTAAAAATGCTTTTTTTCGTAGGATTTTTTCAATGTACAATACAAAATTTAAAAATATAGATTACACAAACATCACTCAGTCAGATTTAAAATTTACACTAAAAATGTATTATGTAACTTAGTAATTAATATTTAAAAAATCTTTGATTATTGAGTACATGAAAATAACATTTTGATATGTATAAATTGTATGTATTTATTTAATATGTAATATATTCTCTTTACTAACTTTGTATACTAGGTGGAAATCTGTTATTAGTTCTGAGTTTATACACTATATCTGTTTGTTTACTAAAAATATGTATGTAGAACTGTTGATTTCCCTAATAAAATAAAATAACTAAGCTTTCTAATTTCGAAATATAATAACAGGACAACTGAATCAAAAGGGATTTTTTCGAGAAGTGCTTTGAATAAATAATATTGATTTTTTAAAAGAAAACAAGAGCCATTAAACTAAAAAAATATTTCTGGCGTTGCCTAGTAGGTGAATTAATTCAGTCAAATATACCACACCCACATCAATAAAGGTTTCTGCTCTTTATAGTGTTAAGGTTAAAATAAATAAATCGCAAGTGTGAAAAATTGCAATTACACCAACAATTGTGATAGAAAATGAAAAACTTAATGAAGTCACTGAAATTAAATATTTAGGTGTAATGTTGGATTCAAAACTTACATTTCACCAAAACGCTAAGATGGTAATAAATAAGATTGCAAAAAAATATCAATTTTGGGAAGGATTAGAAGATTTATTGATAAGGACTCTTGCAAAACTATTTACAAAGCAATTATTGAACCACGCGTTAACTACTGTAGTAGAATTCTATTTTTATCAAACAAAGAAAACATAGATAAACTAACTGTATTACAAAATAAAGCCTTTAGAATCATTTTGAAAAAAAAACAGATACACAAGGGTTAAGTCGATGGTAAATGAAATGAAATTATTAACATATAAACAAAGGATATTTTACAATACAATGATATTTGTTCATAAAATTATAAACTGTAATAAAAAAACAGAATTTTGGAAAAAAAATATCGGAACCAGCATGAACACGATCACAATACTAGAGAAAAGAACAAAATTAGACTTCCATTTAGGAAAAAGGCAAAGTCACAAAATTCAATTTTATTTAAAGCAATTAAAAAGTATTACGAAATGGAAAAAAAATATTTATGAAGAAAAAAACATATCAAAATTTAAAATAATGGTCAAGACATATGTGATAAACAACTTATAAATTAAATATATTTGCAACGTTATTATTAGAACACACATAACAATATGTATGATATGTGTGCCCTACTTTAAGATTTAAATAAAAAAATAAAAAATAAATTCTAACTTCTAAGATTCTAAGCAATCATTATTTTTAATAGATTAATCCTGCTTATACGCGTGATAAGATAATAAAACAATGAAGGAAACCTAATAAAATAATACATAAGAACTCAATTATATATTTGGGTTCACTGAACCATCAAAATTGAGTAAAAATAATACCCAGCTCGGTCAGAAAGTGAGTTATGGGAAAATCAGTAGGGAATTCTAGCAGAAAATGTTCCTCAGATTTCAAATATTTTGATAATGTATTTTTGATGCCCGGATAACTCGCCTGTGGAGTTATTTAAGATTTCCGGTATTTCATACATAATCAACAACACCTTTTTCATTTTTTTCCATATATTTGATTATATTTAGATCCAAAATGATAGTAATGATAATAAATTTTGACAATTTTTATGGCGCCGTTTTCGTAAGAAATCACATTGCGGTACATTGTTTTTCTTCTTCTTCCTTTTTTATGGCATTTCCACATCCCAACTCGGGTGTTCTGACCAGTGTTGAATTTTAGATTATTTAGGTATTTACACATGTGTTAGTAATAAGATTAATGTATAAGTAAGTTAGTTAGTTTATATTTGAAGAACTTACTTTGTGGTTATTCATTATAATAAAATAAATAAAACAACTTTGTTTATAACCACAATTTTTTTATTCCTGTCTAACTTCGAAAGTAGTGATTTCAAATTACCACCCGTGTAAGGAAAAAACGACTTGATTTATTGGGTCCGCGTGTAGTATTTAGTGAACATGGTAAAAATAAAAAAGGAATCAATTCATTAGTTACGTAAACCTTGACGAAGAAGCTTGTTTGTTTTGAAACAGATCGGTGGAAAAAAAATAATAAAATAAAAAAATTGTTTTTAAAAATTGAATTACCAGTATTTTATTTATTTACCTTCCGGAGATAAGTTTAAGGATGATTCAATTTACAATATACGAGTGTACAGGGACCCAAAAGTAACGGGAATTGCGCTGTGGTGGGGAGGAAGAGTGGGGATATCCATTTTTCGATCCGATGTTTCCGGAAAAGGAAAAGGGCGAAAAAAAAATTCTTAACAGTGCACTATGGATTGAAATGAGGTGGTACGCTATGGACGAAAATAATAAAATATTACTCATAAAGTGATTTAACGTCCATTTACAAAAATTAAATGTTTTCTATGAAATCATTATCATTATTCCCTTTCAGCACCTTATGGTGTATAGGGCACTGCATTGGTACATTACAGTGTATCTTGATCATTTTTGTTACATGTAGGTAAGATGATCAGTCTTGCGCTTCAGGCACCAGTCCAGGGACCATGAAAAATATTCTAGAGTAAAAATACCCTTATGAATAAATATTTCATGCCGAATGAAGCGAAACCGAGACTTATTGGATGGTAGGCAAACGCGCTGACCACTACACCGCGAGGCCGAACATGAAAACTACAGAAAAATGCCGTATTATACGGTTTCTTACGATAAAATACCAATGGTATAAATACAGCCCTTATATAAAATATTACTAATCAAGTGATTATACAGCCATTTTATTAAGAAAAACGTTTTCTACCAAAACTACCGTATTGTGCGGTGGAATACTTTTGTTACTATAAAATACCAATGGTTTAAATCAGGCCTTATGATAGAATATTACTAATTAAGTGATTATATATCCATTTTATTAAAAAAATCGTTTTCTACCAAAACTACCGAAAACTACCGTTTTCTACCGTATTCTACCGTATTCTACCGTATTCTACCGTATTCTACCGTATTCTACGGTAGAATACGTTTCTTACAATAAATTACCAATTGTATACTACCGGCCTTACATCTCTACACAGGACGTTTAAATGTCAGCAGAACTCGCCAAAGAGAACTTGTGAGGTCACAGGCGAAGTAATTTAAAATGAAAAAACTTGATTAAATCATAGCAATGATAACACGATATATTTTTTTTAATTGAATTAGTTTGATAGCCCATCAACAGATAAAATAAAAATAAAATAAAATTTAGAAACAATTGTTAATTGCGTGTGTGGAAATCAACATTTTGGCTTAAACATTTATAGTATTGAATTCTCGTATTTCCCAAGAAACGAGAGACCAGAGGAAATTAAACTTTTATTTTATTGGTTGGTTGGAAGAAATTGCCATTTGGCAATAAGCCCGCCAATGTACAAATAATCATTATGTACAAAAAGTTAAATAAAAAAATAAAAAAAATAAAAAAAAATTTTCAACTCTTTGGCACTCAGAGCCGTGCACCATAGGAGAATGGTCGAGAGCGATGTTGCCACTAAAAGGTTTTGGATTGGATACCATTCGCGGGAAAGCCTGGGGAAGCTAGTACTAGGCCTGGGTATTTGTGGAACTACTTAGCCCATAAAGGGGATGTATGCAGGTCAGAGAACGGCAACATTGGAAATAAAGAAACTCAATTTGTTTAAATTATTTATTGACTATTCTTGATGGAACTCCATTGTAATGATGTAATAACTTATATTTACATATAAGTTATCAGTTTAAAAATACTTGGTATACTTCCACTTATTTATTTGTTGAATTAGCGCTTTCACCCTCTAATGGGCATCTTTAGACTGGTGAATATTATACAGTGTAAGGATAATTTACATAAGTACAAAAGTTTATTAACAAATACCACAATGACATTCACCAGATATTTTCATTATGATCTGTCATTAACAGAACTGTCAAAGTGTCAACACTAGAGCACTGGCCGATTTCTTTAAAAATTAATAAAGCCAAAAACGGCCACTGCAAAGGCCACCTGTCCTATGTGATACATGATATGTCAACGGTATCCTATCAAAGAAAAATAGTCCTTCGGAAATAATGTTGGAAATACTAGTTTCCAAATAGAGAATCTTCAAATAATATTTGTAATCTGCAAGTTTGTTTTAGTACTAAAAAAGCCGACTTGGGTTAAAGACAAAAAATACAGTGTACTTTTTTGTATGGAAGAATAAGCTGAGGTAATCAGCTATATTCATCGTTCACTGAGAATGGGCTGGGCGCATTTCATAGATATTTTTTGTAGGAAGATATGAACGTTGATTTATAATAAATAACAATTATTTTATTTATTTTCCCATAAATATGGTTTCTATAAAAAAATATTATCTAAAGTCAAATATAATGGTAAGCTGTGCATAATCGCTTATTTTGACGATTCGCCCCTGCCATATATATCGATGTAATATTTAATATAAAAAATAAACTACTTTTTAAAAATCCTGAATAGATTTTTATGTCCAGCCTTTTTTTTACTGTTCATTTTTTACGCGGTACTGTGTGGAACATATGCCCCGTGAAAAAAGGTTCCAGTGTGTATTTAATGAATATATTCTAGACAAACATCAGGCTCCTTGCATTTGGCTTGCCAACCCCTGAAGTTGTGACGTCAGTAGTTAGCAGTTAGTAGTTACGTGTGCATGGACCATGTCGGTCTTACAAATGTGAGGAATAATTTTCATAGCGAGATGCCCCTCTACTTCTACTCGTTTCCTTTGACAGCTAAGTAGCTTTCTGGCTGATGCTAATATTTCCACACGAATTAAAGGACATTCTCACAACGTCTGGTATTTGCCACTCACGATGCGTCTTGTAAACAAACTACATATTCAACAGTAAAAAAAATAATATTAAAAAACTACCATAAAAACCAACTATTAGGGTAAGGTCAGTGCCTCGATTATGAACGCTATCTTCATCTGTCTTTATCGAGACGGTACACTTAACTTCTGTACTATCTGTATCTTACCTCGGTATGTACCTTACCTACTTGTCATATCGACATCATATGATCGAAACAAGGCAATAAATGACCGCAAACAATTGGTCCGCGTTCCTTACGCCATTAACATTTAAAATATATCTCATTTATATTTTAAATAGGCTTCTGTAATAGAAAGTGCCCACTTCAAAGCGATTATGAACTCCAATAAATCCCACTTCAAGCAAAAAATGCTCGCTTGAACATGATGTTTAAAAGAATTTTGACACTTGCCAAGACGATATGCTTAACGATCGTCTGTATTTATCTACCGAGCGACTACAAAGCCGGCTCCTTGAACGTCTCGTTACGTACACTCGAAGATAGTAAAACGGACGGAAAAAATATAATAACTCAATTTATTTTTTACATTGGTAACATTTTACGGCTAGATGCTCTTGTATGTTAATAAGGCAGCATCTAGCTAATCTAGCCACTGCATCTAGCCACTCGTTTCCGAAACTGGTAGTTATGTCAGAATTCAATTCGACTTCAAAATTTACTTATTTCTCTCTTATATTTTAAAAAGGCTTTTATGAAAAAGTGCCAACCTCAAAACGATTAAAAATTTTAATAAATCATAGTTAAAGGAAAAACAAAACAACATTTTTGACACTTTAAATGCGTAGATAAACATATCGATTTATATCGATTAACGTATCTAGACCCGTTATAAACCAATGAACTTACTTTAAAACTCGATGGTGGGGGGATCGGTAGTATTTCTTTGTAGTCGATCGGAAGAATTGTATCTTCAACTATGACGTCATACTG
Source organism: Micrasema longulum (assembly GCF_059751315.1). Classification (NCBI taxonomy): domain Eukaryota; kingdom Metazoa; phylum Arthropoda; class Insecta; order Trichoptera; family Brachycentridae; genus Micrasema; species Micrasema longulum. The sequence goes on from NW_028277361.1 coordinate 41,351, forward strand.
AAGCTATGTCATTTTAGAGCGTAGATATGTGTACCATGACGTACGCTTCCCCTTGTTTCATATAGATGTACTTACCCAAAACTTGATGGTGGGGGGTCAGTAGTATATCTTTTTAATCACTAGAGAGAATTTACCTTTAACTATACCGTCATGGTAAATATATGACGTATTTATCTTCCAATCGAGGCCCAGGTGGGTTAAGAGTGACTACGGGGCAAGGGTTACAAAAGCTCATCTATTAAAAATTATGGAATTTAGGGTCCATTTGTTCAATCGGTCAGACAGAGATGCGTTGTTGTTACAGGCGTGCAATTATGAATCTTATCTATCCCCTAGAGAATGGTTAATTTGGGGATATTTATTTTTTCCATACGACTAAGTTTGCTTCACATATGGCCACACTGATGATTAATCGGTAAAAAATATGAACACGTGTAATCAAACATAATAATTTTCATTTAGAACATTATTGCGACCTTGAGTGATCCTTTATGTCCAATCAATGCAGGGGTAGAAATTTCGATGTTCCCGGATTTTCGGACGAGAGCAACTGGAACTTACCTGAAACAATAAAGAAACACATTAAACATTGTTAACACAGCCAATGATATTTTTTTGTTTTGGTAATCAGATGATAGCACCTGGGATAGTAGAACAAAAAGAGAAGTCGAAACAAGGCTTCAGTTTTAAAAATTAAAGATTTTCGAATCAAACAACATAGACCTCGAGCCCGTAAGCGAATTGCCCAGACATATGAACGGTAGTGGTTACACACATAAAGAGAGACATTTACCCAAGCGTCAACCACAACCATAATACAAGATACTCTAATAGGGATCTGATACTAAGTGAAGGGGTCAACACTGTTCTGGCATCGAGACAACACTATAACGTAGGCAAAAAGGTCCATAACCTTTTGCCAGAATCGTGGAAAGACGGGAGTGTTGTCAAGTTACGGAAGGTGTTGACCTCGCTCTTTCATGACATTGGTCGTAGGGAGTCATAAAAGTTGATGCATGCCACGGATTGGAGAACCTTACTGCATGTCAAAAATAAAATATAAAAAATAAGGAATAATTTAAAAAAATATATATTTATAGATGACAACCATGAAGTTTCGCATAAAAAAATTGTCTATGTTTTTATGAATGTATGTATGTGTATACGCATGGGTGTATGTGTATGCGCATGGGTGTATGTACGTATGTGTGTATGTACATGTGTATATTTATATATATGTGTGTATATATGTGTTTGTCTGTATGTATATGAATCAAAATGTGTATCCGAATAAGTTTATATTTTGTTTGTCTGTGCTCTATATTAATTTGTTAACTATTATAATATGTAAAATGTAATTGCCTAGCTTGGAACGGGGTATGTACCCTTGTTAGCTGGGCAAAGTGAACATGGAATTGCATTTTGATAAATAGTGTGAATAAATAAATAAATATGTTAGGAGCGTATTGATGTAAGGCTGTGAGACATGGTACCTTGCCGAAAGAGATAAAAAAAACTAAAGGCTTTTGTGGTGTTCCATGAGAATATTAGGAATTTCTTGGAGATACCGCATAACTAATGACGAGGTTCTCAGAGTCGAAGAAGGGAGCCACCTTGAATGTTTTCGAGCATGAATTAATGTTTTTTTTTTCTTTTTTTTAGTAATTGGATTAAAAATATCATCACTTTTGACTTCAACTATAAATAATTGAAGCAATTGCCGATGAATATTACACTTTTACGATTTAAAATCTCTCATTTTTGCATGTGTAGTGACTACACAGCACCGTAACGCGCGGAAGTTTTTAGGACAGTAAGGGAAAGGTTAAACGGTTTAAACAGAAAATAATTGATGATTTCTATGTAAATAAATATTAAGTCGGTTTCGTTGGCATATTATATCTTTGAAGGGCGTGGTAGTTGAATAATATTTGTAGTGTATTTATAGAAGGTTCCATAGCCTACTCCCTCGTTGAAGCTTGGTATAACCGGACAACTTGTTCTACAAAACAATATGTGGGTTTTGAACTTTAGAATATTAAATCTATTCTTAGCTGCTTTATTACTAAACCTAAAACCACGACATTGCTAACTAAGCCCACAGTATGAAAATTGAGCTTAAGCTTCAATAAATCATTTAATGGATACCAGGAGCACATAAAGAACAGTGGGTGTAAAACTCAATCCATATTTTTTGTTTAAGATATTTTGAGCTACATAAAAAAATACACTGGACTATTGACGTTGTTCAGTTGCCGTTTTATATTTCTAATTCACGATATTTTTTTTCTTTCGTTGATTTTGGATTAATATATTATTTTTATATGTATCAGGAATACATAAAAATATCGGGAGAAAACTTTCAATGAAGAAAATCGTATTTTACTTGCGATCAAACCTGGCATTTAGACATTTTAATCGGGGCTGATACCTAAAGGTGGCAATATTTTTTAATTAATGGTATAAATTACATAATATGTTAAATATCTTTTGACTAAAATAGCGAAAGGCGATTTTAAAAAAAAATGGGCTTAACGAAGGAAATCTATGATACCAGGAGCACATGAAAATCCCGGTTGATTTTACTCACGTCTCTCTTTTATTGCCCGCAGTAGTTTATTTTAAGAAAGGGTAGCTGTAAAAACAACAGTTTATATAATTTTACTGTTATTGTTATTTGCGATTTTTTAATGTTAAAATTGTCTAACTAGTAAAAAAAAATACTACCTAAACAACGGAACAATACAATAAAACTCGATATAGGTACATACATGTATTGCATAAGATAAATATTACACATTTTAGTAATAAACATAAAATTCTTAATGAAATTTTTATAAAGGTACTTCAGCCACATATCAAATATTATTGATTAACTTACTTTCCTTTTCGTTTCTTTCTAAAAATCTTAAAGAAAAAGAATGAAAATACAATTCGTAGATAACGAAGAAGTCTGTATTATTTGTTACTCGATGGAAACCCTCTAATATTGTTCTAAAGCGATTTAAAGAATACTTAAAATGTAACAGTTGTCCCTCCTAAAAGGAGTTCTTTCACACAGAATACACAAAACCCCGAGTTAACATCATTAAAACACCGAGATCGCTGTTATAATGAGCACGAATTTACATTTTTATTTTGCTTCCCCGTAATTTACTTTCAGTACAGAAGAACCGAGTTCCTTTATGATTTTTACAAGAAAAATAACTGAGCTAGCCAAAAAGTGACGAGTAACAAATAATCGTAAAATTAGTAGTACCTACATATATAGATCAAAAAATTTTAAGCATTTTTTTGGTAAGCATATCGGCCATTCGACAACAACGTCGCCGTTTCCCCGTCAGGGTGGCAGAGGCAGTCTTTTTTTTTTTAAATATTTTTTTATTTATAAATCATATAACATAAAGTATTTTACATGTATAATACATCGAATTACATTTCCAGGATTTACAACAACTCAATTCGGGACTTAAATAATATTAACAACAAAGATACAAAGCAAGTTTAGCACCTTAATAACCAAATATAGCACAATATATACGCCAAAATTCCTTTCTTACACAAGCAGAATAAATATATTTTTAAAAAAAGCTTTTAAAAATGAAGAAAGTGGTGAAATTACTAAGGGAAATAAGGTCGTTAACATCACATGCCACGCAGACGATGCAGCCATAGTGATGATGGGAACATATAATTATGATTGTGGTCTCACTGCTATGCAGATGATACGCAGATTTATTTTTATTGTAAACCGAGCGAGAGAAATGTGCTTGTTGATTTGATTAATGGGTGCATTGAGAAAATAGGAAACTGGATGGCTGAAAATAGACTTACACTTAATCCATCTAAAACGGAACAGCTATGGATTGCTTCAGCCAGACGACAGAATTTGATCCAGGATACGGCACTACCCGATGTAAGGAGTACCGCTTTACCCACCGTTAAACTACTGGGAGTCATCCTTAATTCTGACCTTTCTCTTGACGCTCAAATTAGTAGGACGATAAGTCCACGCTTTTACCAGCTGAGTCAGATTAAATGCATACGCAAAAATTTGCCAGTTGATGCCGCCCGTCAATTAATAAATGCGTTTGTAGTGTCGAGGGTCGATTATTGTAATGGTATCTACGCAGGTCTACCAATGAATAAAATGACTCGCCTACAGGCTGTACTAAATGCCGCAGCGAGACTTATTTTTGGAATCTCTAAATTCAGTCATATCACTCCACTACTTCGGGAATTGCACTGGCTACGTTTTCCACAGAGGGTGGAATACAAACTCTGTTGGCTTATGTATAAGTCACTGCACAACTCTGCTCCAGAATATCTAAGGGAACTCTGCATTCCAGATGAATTAGCTGACAGACGTCTTACGCTTAGATCAGCTACATCTACGTCGAAAGGAAAAGTTATTATACCTCTACGCAAACAGCTCACTAAATTGGGCGAACGTGCATTTGCGGTCGCAGGCCCTACGGCATGGAATGCTCTCCCAGCAGAAATCCGAAACTGTGAGAGTGAAGTGATATTTCGGAAGAAACTTAAAACCCACTTGTTCTCTAAATCATTTGAATAAATTCTTAGCATGTGGTGGAAAAGTAATATGAAAAAGTACATTATTTTTCTTAAATTAAAAAGTTAAAATTAAATTTATATCTTTATATAATCACTTTGTAAAGCGCCCTTGGGGTATTATATTACGAAAATGGCGCTATATAAGTTATCCATAATTATTTATTATTATATTCATCTCAGTTAGTAAACATCTGGATGCCTAAGAAATGTCGTATGGAACGATGATTCGCTGTCCATTCGCTCGACATGTCTAAACCAACGCAGAGCTCTTTTCTTGATTTTGTCGATAATGCTTATCTCAGGCTTACACAATGTACGGGTCTTAACATTTGTGCATCTATCGTACATAGTTTTACAAAACACTGCAACACTTTGCATCATTTTGGAACAATTTCATAGTAATACATTCAAGTTTCCTCTCAAACATAACCATAATACACGCTTCACGTCTAATGATGGCTTGGTAGTACCAAAAGTATGTAATAAATATGGAAATAGAACTCTCAAATATTTAGTACCTAGAATTTTTAATTTATTACCAAAAGAACTTAAATTTAACTCACATTGTAACAAAAGCAAAATAAGAGAGTGGCTACTCGATCAAGAGTTTATATATGAATAGTAGCTTAGGTGTAAATATTTTAATTTTTCATATATTTTCTTGTATTTCAAAAATAAATTTATATATTATTATTTGTATAGACATGTTTATTCTGATCTTTCCGGCTGTTAATTTTTATATGTTATTCATTGTTTTTATAAATGTAAATAATATTATTAAGTCAGTATAAATATAATCTTCACCAACAAGCTACAAAAAGTGGCTTGGTGGGATTTTAGTTTTAGTAAAAATATAACAAGTGAAATTTTTTTAAATTGTAAAAATGTATAATTATGCTATTAAATCAAATAAAAAAAAACTCTCCTGACTGATCGCATTTCGACAGAATTTAGCCTACGGTTATCCCTGTTTTTCTGCCATTCAGTGACATTAAAATCGTTATTAAAAGTCCCATTGTACCTAAATTTAGACTAAATTTCGAGAGGCGTTATCTACATCTGAAAATACATTTTAGTTTAATAAAACATATAAAACTCGTAATTTTATTTTTTTATAAAAAAATACCTTGGCAAGTGATTATTTTTATCTTAAGTTTATTTATTCAATATTTTTAATAGCGCGACTTGAAGTGGCATTTTTTATAATAGAAAATCCGAATGATTTTCGACTTACATCTGACTAAATACAGCCTTAAACGGTTTCCCTTAAATGGCATCTTAAAATAAGGCTAATATTTTCATCAAAACACTATGAGTGTCACCCAAAAGACTGCAAAAAAAACTAATTTCGGTGAGAATTTGAAGATTTGAAGATTTGATGATAACGATTCATGCCATTTGTTCTGCAATACAATGAGGAACTTCAGCCCGGCGGGAAATTGGATACAAAAAATGTTTCCTTCGCGCGGTAAGAATTAGAGCATTAAATTTTACGGCAAAGTTTCTGAAAATGAACGAAAAAATAACCTACTTTGAACGACGTCACTAGTTCATATAAATAAACCAACGGTAAGAGAGCTGTGAAATATATCCGGTTTACTTATCGTTAACGGACCAATCAGCAGAACAGACGGAGAATAAGCGGAATAGAGCCTCTGACGTCACATGCGGAGTAATTTTGGAAATACAAAACTTTTAAAATGAAAGCGCTAATAATACGTTACATTAAAAAATATGAAAATTGACTTAGTTTAATAGTCTGTTAAAAAACAAAAAAAAGCCACTAAACTTCTTTATTATTGAACTACATATTGTACTGTAACAGCATGTTATTTTTGACAAACCAAGAAAATTTAAAAAGATTAACTTTATTACAAAAAAATGCCTTATGAATTATTTTGAAGAAAAAAAACACATACAAAAGAGTAAAGTCCATGTTTAATTAATTGAAAATACAAACATGAAGTAAGTAATATTTTTAAAATATCATTTTATTTGTGTGTAAAATTATTGATTCTAAAAAAAATCATTGAATTTTGGCGAAAAAAAATTGAATAAAGCCAACTTCAAAATTATCATAAAAAAACAGAAAAAATGTAAACATCAGACTCCCATTAACATATTACAACAGAGACGAAGAACATTTTAGAGAAGGTAATATAGAAGTCTAGGCATCTACAGGGCTTATGATCTGTCATTGGCTGGTTTGAGTGGCCACTTCACACGGTGTAACATTTACAATTCTGCTTATGTTTGAACACCCACATTCAACCAGACGAATTTTACCCACATGATAAAGGTTTCAGCTCTTTTACTTCACAAAATTCAACAAATGGAAATGTTTAGGAAATGTGGATGTTCAAACACAGGCAGAATGGTGAATGTTACACAGTGTGTAAAAAATATAATTTTCAGGCGTTGCCTAGTTTGTAGGTGAAATAATTCAATTAGATGAATCTCACCCGCATAAAAAACGGTTTTAGCTCTTTACCTTCACAAACATCAACATATAAAAATTGTTGGATGCTCGTACCTTCGACCTCGGGACTGTAAACAAGGCCTGCCTGCCTGAGGAGTAGGTACATTGGGATTCAAAACAAGGACCACCGGAATCAAAGGAAGGAATGGCTTGACACTTGAATAAAAGAAAATGAATCCGAAACAAAAATACTAAAGGAATATAGATGTTCAAATATGGGCAGAATAGTGAATGTTACACAGTCTGTTAAGTGGCCACTTAAACCAGCCAATGACAGATCATAAGCCCTGTAAATGCCTAGACTTCTATATTACCGTTTCTAAAATGTTTTTCAGGTCTGTTGTAATATCTTAATATTAACAGCTCCCCGGGAATTGAATCCAGTCTTTGTCAACAAAAACTTGGACAAACTCAAAATATTGTTGATCATACACCCATTTAGAAAAAAGGCGAAGTCACAATATTGAATGTTATATTTACACTGAATTCAAGCTGAGTTAAAATATTTATCTATCAACCTTAATTTATTCTTTATTAGAATAATATTTTCTTAGTAAATATACTTTGATGACGAAGCTAGTTTTGCATTGAAGCCGGTCGGTAACAAAATATAAAATAAGCAGTTGAAATCAAAGTTGTTTTATTTTGGTTTTTATCAAACATACTCGTTTAAAAATAAATATTGTGATATTTCTCACTATGTTTACGTTTTCAAATAATCCCCCACTAATTCACCATAAAACTCGTCGGATAAATTGTTAGTTCAAGAGATAATTCTCATTTGATGACGCGTTTTCTTAATCCTCTTTAAAACCCCTGCCGAGGTTCTGAACCTAAACTAGACGGTGCGCCATCAAATTTTAGTCCAATTAAGAAATTTTCTTAAAATTTTATAGCCGTAATCAAGCTCGCGTTTCTAAGCATTTTAGAACAGAACCTTCATTAAGGGATTATTGTTCGCAGCAGCCCTTCCCGACGTGTTGAAGAGCATTCCATATAGCAAAACGTGTTAAACGGGTCGTTTATCGTAATGTTTATTAAAGCAAGCTATAAATTGGTACCACTAATGACCGGCTTAATACTTAAGGGTCGACAACACATGAACATAAATATATCGCCACGCTGGGTTCAAAAGAGAAAAGAAAATTGGTAAAAAATCCGATTGGCATAAAATCATAAACACAGGATGTGTTTCTTCCAAAATTATTTTGAAACAGGTATAAATCGTCAAAATTATCGTATTTTTCGGACCATAAGACGCACTTTTTTACTCTGAAAATTCAACAAAAAATTGAGGTGCGTCGTAATGCATTGTGCCTGAACAACGCACGATATGCAAGACCAGCCAGCAGAGGGCGTTGTCAAAACATTATACAAACAGAACACGAGAGATCGTTCTCTTTTCCTCGCCGACCGCCTCCGAGCGAGACGTTTAATCTTCAAAGCCCTTGATTGCAAATTACTCTTACCATTCTAAATTCAAAAAAAATAAATCTCGCGAATTATTTATTAATCAAAACGCATTTATATATCGTGGCTACACCAATTTCGACTTACATTGTACCCATTTAGATATTTTTAATACTAAATTTTGTTAAAATATTACAACAGAGATGAAGAACATTTAAGAGAAGGTAATATAGAAGTCTAGGCATCTACAGGGCTTATGACCTGTCAATGGCTGGTTTAAAAAGCCACTTTACACACTGTGTAACATTCAATATTCTGCCCATATTCAACATATATATTCCTTCAATTCTTTCACCTGTTGATATTTGTGAAGTTTAAGAGCTGAAACCTTTATTTATGCGGGTGAGATTCATCTAATTGAATTAATTTATTTTCATTTACAAATGTATACTGCTTCCGATTCCGAGTATGATTTTAATAGTTTGCATTCTTGAGATTTTACTCCTAAATCATTAATTTTTTTATCATGGTCTCAATATGTACCGTATCAAAAGCTTATTTTAAATCTCATATTACTCCTGTGGTTGGAATTTTAGCATCCATATTTGTTTGAATATAATTAATTAAATTTACTAGGGCGGTTCCGGCTCCTTTTATTTCCTGAAAACCATGTTGGTTTAAGCATATTATATTGAGATTTTTTAAATGACCCTTTAATCGTTTATGAATATATTTTTCGAAGATTTAATTAAATACAGTTAAATTTGCTATAGGTCTATAGTTACTTATATGCAGTATTTAGTATTTATATCTTTAAAGCATAATGTCATATGATACTTAATTTTTATTGTTGTTTAGATAAGTACATAAATATTACATTGTTGTACCATATATTTCTTCCATTTTTATTTGATACCCGTCACGTAAACGCCCTCTGGGCTTATATAGATAATATTATGAGCAAAAACATTGATAAAAAAAGAAAAAATATCTCAATTTAAACTAAAGGTTAGGAAATATGCGTTAAACAATTTATAAATTAATTATACTCTATTGTTATTGTTAGAGCACACATTAGAATATGTTTATGTATGCCCTATTTCAAGATTCAAAATAAAAAATAAAAATAATAAATAAATAAATCGTGAGCATACAAGAAAAACTGGCAAAGTATTTTTGCAATTTTGAGATTTTTTCACCCAGTTTAAGGGATGGATATTATCTTTCACTGAAAAAAAAACAAGTCCTCTTAAAGTTTTATACGGGAGAAGTGCCGCCTTGTAGGAACTAAGATTTTATTTAAAAATACATCGTATATTCTAAAGAATGTTTGTTACAAATCCTCATTGCTGTTGGCCAATAAAACTACATGACCAGCGTACAACAAACAGTGTACTGATTTCAAAAAATAATATTGTCGTGGAAAATAAATTGATTTCAATGCCGGTAGTTTTAAAAAGGTTCCTTTAAGCAGACACCAAAACATATCGCTTAAAAAAAGGGTAAAAAACTTTGGGTGTATGGCTGAGTTTGCAAATACAAAAACCCAAACGTTGGAGATTGCGAACGACAATATTTGACCCCTTATATTCATTTTTGCTAGACGTGCAAAAGCAGATCATACAAACCAAGGTGAAATCAGAAACAAGCCAAGTATGGACTTTTTTTAAAGTAACCTGATCGAAAAGTAAGTTCTTCGTCATCATCACCGTTCCCATTCCGCACCGAATGGTGCATGGGGCACTGCATTGGTATACTAATTTCGAATATCCGAAAATTCGTATACCAATGCAGAATTCGAAATTTTTTTGTACTATTTATCGTATTTCGCCGACGATAAGACGCATCGGACCATAATACGCACCCCAAAATTTATCTATTAATCTTTAGGAAAAAAAATGTTTTGGACGGTTAGACGCATCGGACGAAAAGACGCACCCCAAAATTGATCTAGCAATTTTAAGAAGAAAAAAATTTGGACGGTAAGACGCATCGGATCATAAGACGCGCCCTAATTTTCAGAGTAAAATATGCGTCCTTTGGTCCGCAAAATACGCTATCCCAAGGAGGCTCATGAAAATTCTTACAATGTTAAAATTATGTATTTATTTGTTTAACTTTTATTACACATATTAATTGGAACATTGGTGAGCTTATTGCCAAATTTATTTATTTATTCATTTCAAATTAAATTTGTATACATATTCACCAACATATCATATTTCTTTATTATATTTTATTTCTTTAGGCGTGATTTAAATAGAGATACCGTAGAGACAACTTTGATTTTGGATGGGAGATGATTCCACAGTCGAGCAGTATGGACATTATATGAGTTAGAGAAGAAAGAGAAATTGTGGATGGGAATGAAAAGGGTGCTTTGAGAATTAGAACGAAGAGGTAAACCATGAACTGACAAAGTTGAAATGTACATTAGGGTCGGCCGATAATTTTTTTTCCGAATTTCGAAATGAAAGAGATCTAAAAAGTTGAATTTTGGATTACTTGGAATACTAAAAATATTTTTTCATATTTTATACTACTTTTGGCTCTCAACTAGAGCTTAAAATTTTCGAAAAAGTTAATTTTTTGCGCCGAACCAGCTGTCATTTCGTATTTAAGTAAGAAAACCAGTCCAATAAAATTTTATAATGTGCATTAAATTTTATTCAATAAGCATCTAAGGGCGTGAGTTGCACTTTGTTTTATAATAAATGGGCAGCTGTTTCGGATTCATTTTCTTTTATTCAAGTGTCAAACCATTCCTTCCTTTGATTCCGGTGGTCCTTGTTTTGAATCCCAATGTACCTACTCCTCCCTGACGGCGAGTCAAGAAAGCAACGCGTGACAACACAACAAAAAAACCGTACCGCGAACAACAACGAAAACCGTACCGCGAGCGTGACAGTGATTTCGAATCACCAACATACAAAAACGTGCAAAGTGACCAGTGCAAACGATAACGGTGTCTTTCCGGACCAGTGCCGAAGGGAGGAAACCGTAAGTCCTTACTCCTTTCATTAATTCCAGGATTGACACTCAAAACCATAACGTCAATTAGTTTACCTAAAATCAAACGTTCCCTGTTTTCTTCGAACACGCGTATCGCGAGAGGGCAGGCCTTGTTTACAGTCCCGAGGTCGAAGGTATCGAGCATCCAACAGTAGCATTGTTTTAATGAGCCATTGTTTTCGTCATTATTAGCCAGGCGCTCAACGGAACCAGTTCCGCGGGTGTAAACTTTTTGCATTTCGGTAGTTTTAAAACGCGTTCGAATTAGTAATGAGATAAAGTTATATATTTACTAACAACAAACAATTTTATCAATATAGATAATTAACTCAATATTCAGACAGTTGTAAACTTCAAACCTCGGTTGAGGGCCAAAAGTAGTACGGAATATTTTTTTAAATAAATTTTACGTTCAATGTGATCCAAAATGCAACTTTTTAGACCCCTTTCACTTTGATGTCTAAAAAAATAAAAAACTTCATACATCATCGGCGCACTCTAAATTACATATATAACAAAGCGCCATTTTTTTCAAGATCTACGAAATAGTACCTTAATCTTCTAGTGGTTGAATAACATAGTTCTGTGTGAAATGGAACCATAACCCCCCGGACGAGTATTTTCAATTTGATGGGTAAAATTCTGAATGAGAAAATCGAGTGGAAGTAAGTCCACCTCTTCGTACAGTAGTTGATGCGTTCACTTACCATTCTTGAGGCCCTGGGTTCGATTCCTGGCAGGGTGGTGATAAAATATTGATTTGAAAAGTTTTTAAAACTTCAATATGTCATTGTTCCTTGACTGGCACCTGAAGCGTAAGACCAATCACCTTACCTTCATGTAAAAGATTATCAAATTAAGCAGCATTTGGTTTGACAATATTATTGATAAAATTATTGTTTTTATGGATAAATTATAAAGCGCCATTTTCGTAATATAATATTTCAAAGGCGCTTTTAAATTAAATAAAAATTTTAAACTAACAAAACAAAACAACGCGCCGTTTCCCTGAAAGAATAAACAGAGAAAATTAAACGTAAAACATTATTTCATTTTATAGATAATAAAATAGTTGGAAATAAAAATTTAAAAAATTATTTAACATCACAATGTCCGGGTTACGATATCGTGGTAGTTTTGTGAATGCGGATCAAAGGTCCAAGATCTGTAATATATTTTCATATCACTAACTCTCCTATCAACAAATCCGCTTTTCAAACACCCTGTTTAACACTGTCCTGTATCCTTTGGTAGGGTTGATGTGTGCAAATGAATTCAGTATTTTAATAACCGAGCCAACCCTTAATAATATTTTGGAAACAAAGTGTTACACACAATTTTCTTAGCCAGAGTTTACCTTAAGCTCAACATCAGGGTTAGAAGGATCGGACACAAGGGTACTTCGGCTCATCCCTAGAGTAGTAAAACAGGAAAACTAAATGCGACTATTCAAATGGCAACATTTTGCGGAAGGCACTCAGCTAATAAGAAATACACCGATATTTAAAAGTACGAAATTTTTTATTAATTAAAGCAACCATTTTTTAAATAAGAGTACAAAATATGCGCAAGAAATAATTCTGTATACGAGAGATTAACTGTAGCAAGTCCAAAAACACAACTTTACAGGAAAGCCAAATCAGTGATTTTTTAAGGCTTTAAACATATGGTATTTTTTAATAAGACGGTTTAAGGTAAAATTGAATTATTTATAAATAAATTTTTTAATGTTCTTAATGCTATACAATTTTCTTTTTAGTTTTTGGATTATTTCAATGCTCAAAATAATGATACATTTGTTTATCCCTAAATTACCCTTATGGGACAATATCAAATGTTGTATGGGAACACAACAGTAAATTCAGTGGAATTTTTCTCCGGGATAAAAAAAACACTATTTTGTAACTAGTAAAAAAATGTGCTATTTATAAATTACAAAAATATTTTTTGTAAGGATAATACAGTTTAATGTTTTTTAAAATCGTGCCTTTACATTAACATTAGGTTTTAATTTTCATGAGTTTATTGTCATACAAAATTTTAATAAACTAAGAGTTAAGTATATTTTGTTTGAGGAAATAACTATTTTATGGCGTTTAGTAAAAAAAAAGTATATGGGTATTTTAATAAATACTGTAATTTTTTCTGTAAAACAAATTATTATATTTTTAAAGCCAAGGTAATAACGCTGCGCTTCTAAAGTCTGGGGTCTGCCTATACTGTCATTCGCAGGAATAAATGCGTAACAAAGGCCTTTATATAGTAAAAACGTATTGAATTGTTGAATTTAGATTCGAACAAAATTTAGTTAAGTACCTTTTGTGCACCGTAAAAATGCAGGCGTTTGGGAAAAATATTAGTATTCAAAAAGGTAAGGAAATATTTATATCTAGGGCATTGGGCGGTAGAATTAATAAAATGAAAATCTCACAGCAAATCCCTTCAAATTCATGCGCTCCTGGTTTTGACAATGTTTAAGTTCGGTTTATCTTCTAATAATGGTGTAATTTTAGGTTTTTCCGTACGTTTTTAGCAAGTCCAGAGCACACTTATTTGAAATGAAAAAAACACAGCTTACCCAAAAGAACGCAGTAAGTATTATAAATATACCCAAAAAATCTCACTGCAAAACCACTTCGCATCACATACAGACACTTCTGGTTTCGGGTAAGCTTAGGGGAGTTTCTTTACGTATTTTTTTACATGGTGATGTTATTTCAGGTTGTGCTGTATGTTTTGGTACTCCTCGTCAGAACACTCATAGTAAAAGTGCAAAAAACGGCATGGCAACCCAAAAGAACATCATTAGTATTTTTCAGCCAGCCAGCTTATTCGTTGGTTGGCAACGGTAGTTATGTTATTTGCAGTTACGTTGGTATCTCGTTAGACAACCCTCATCTGACTGGCTGGGTAATAAACTCGTGAATGTCATATCTCCGTAACACGCGAGTTCATCGTACATTTAATGTGCATATTTTGCATTGTGCATGACTGAAATTTATCTACTCGGATATTATGTATGCGACGGCCCAGCTGAAGTACACACCTGACGCGGTACTAGAACAAACAATCAGTCCTGTATGGGGCGGAAAACAGGGGTGAACCCTTTTCTAGAATATGACATAAAGCTGCATGGATCGTTTCACAATTATTTTTATAGTAAAAAGAAAGTTCAGTGCCTCTAACCTTTCCCTCACTAAGCATCAGAAATAACACATGGTCCGAACAGGGGGACCAAACGACCCCAGCGCCTACTTGTATATGTCATCAGAAGAATAAAACGTTGAAAATGTTTTCGTGTACACATATTTTACTCATTCGTGTATTTTATTATTTTTTGTTAGTTTGCCGAATGCTTATGTAAATAAAGTGAAATTGACCAAATCGGTCTATGGGGGATTCAAATCTCCTCCTTCGGTCCGGCTAAGTTTAAAAAAAAATTGTTAATACTCGTAGACTATTAAACTAAGCCAAAAATATTTTTTTTTTTTAAACATCGTATTATCGCGCTATGATTTTTTAAAGTTTTGTATTTCTAAAATGAATCCGCATATGACGTCAGAGGTTCCCCTCCGCTGTTTCTCTGTCAGTTCTGGCGATTGGTCCGTTGACGGTAAGCAAAACTGATATCTTTCACATATCTCTTACCGTTGGTTTATTCATATGAACTAATGACGTCATTCAACGTAATTCGTTTGTATTAAAATATATTTTTTTTTTTGTACATTTTCAAGAAACTCTATTTGATTTTCTAATTTTTACCGCGCGCAAGAAAACATTTTTCTATCCAATTTCCCGTAGGGCTGAAGTTCCTTATTGAAGCACTATCAATGGAACTTTCCACGTTTGACAATTATTTATTGATTTAGATAAAAAATATTAATTAAATTCCTTAAAAGGAGACATGTCATCTTCATCACTGGTTAATCGTTAACAGTACATACTTTTGAAAAATGTTTTTGGGAGACAACATTAGGAATATATTTTTATTAGAAAATACAACAACCAGTTTGCAAAACCGTTATTTTTATGTTTGGAATGTTTTTTATTGGACTAAAATTAGAACGATTTTTTTTTTTTTAGTTCAATGGTGAAAAAAAAACACATGTTCATTTATTTAGAATACAGATATATGTACAGGTTAAATGATTATAAATAGAAACATTAAAAAATGTATACATTTCAATAGTAAGGCCTGCCATTCAATTACATGTATTCACCTTATTATACTAAAATAAAAAGACGACGCGACGGTTTAAAAAATAAATAAAATAGAAATGAAAAGAAAAGAATAAAAGAAATATGGACAAAACAAGGAGATAGTGGGAAGAAAAAGAAGGATATTGATAAGAATTGGTGGAGGATGAATGAAGGAAAGCAGGAATGGAAAATTGCATTTGATTTAATGAATAATAAAGAGCAAAAAAAGACAAAACTCCTTTTCTCTGTTATTTTGAATCAACCTATTAGTTCTCTTCTATACCTATCCTATATCTATATCTTCTTTCAAGTCGGTCCCTCAATGGTGAGGATCGTGATCACCATGAACACTTCTGATTAGTCTGTTCCACTCCAGTCTGTCCTCAGCCCGACGAACTGACTCATCAAATCTTAGCCCCGTAGCCACCTTTATTTGGTCAGTCCATCTATATGGGATTCCAAACGAGTTGTAATATGGAGCTCTTATAGTATCGACGCATTCGTCCTTCTGGCTGTCTAAGGCACACGCAGCACCTTTTATATGGAGTGTTAAATATATCAAAACTTTATAATTAAAATTTCGTAAAGAGTTTTTCGAAAGAGTTTCTTCTCTGACTAAATATAAATAACCAGTATTCGTCTACATTGTTAGAACATCATAATAAATATTACTGTAAAGTGTTTATTTTTATCTGGACCACACTGTTGTGTGGGTGAGAAGACAATTCTTGAGTATTTTTATGACCCCTTTCGTACATATTCCCTTCAAGTCACTGCACACCCCTGACTATTCTACCAGGACAACAGCGCGGGAAGGGGGTAGTTCATTCATTATTCCACGCGGTGGAAATTCAGACAAGTTTATTTTGGGGTAAATTCGTAAAGGCAAAAACCTCCCGCTCTCGAGAGGCATATTCTAGAAATTACGCTAAATGCGAGCTGAAAATTGCGGCCTGTTTCGAATTTCAACCCCGCCCATTTTAACGAATTAATTTCAAGAACATCAAGATTTGAATCTGTGATATGGCCGCGGCGAAAAGTGAAACACAAATGGTTTGTTGTTTTATGGCCATTAAATAAAATTCGATGGCGCATAAATACACATAAATACACATCATACACCCATTTAAAGCAATCATTTACAAGAGAATATTGCTAATTTTGTTACAATATTTTTCGTTCCCATTCCGTATTGCTGTAGACCTGGCAAGACCAAAAATCATTGGAAAACTCCTATGTTGGCTATTCGTGGTTTTTCAAGTTTTCAAAAAAAATAAAAGTTTTTTTTCTCCATAAATGTATTATTTACATACCTTATTATTCTTATTCTTCTTGCGGACAGGCTCTTATGGATGCTGGGTTGAACAAGGCATTTGATGTTGAAGTTTGTATTACTTAAACTAATCAACAATTGCACGGTTCAATGATCTAAATTTTGCAATTTCAAGTCAAATAACTAAGCGATCGCGCTGTGAACACAGCAGTCGGAGACGATCTGTCTTCATTGCCGCAGAAAAAGGTTTTGTCACCCACGGAGAAGTTGCTGCATTTTACGATATCAGAGTTCACGAGGTAAATTCAAATTTCACATAGCAACCTTCACAGTCAATGTGGCGTAACCCATTATTTTACACCTTATGAACAACCGTTCGTTAAATGTCATTTACACGTGGACAACACAATATTATTATGTCCCAGGATCCAACCAACGTCCACGCAAAAGCTATTTATAAGACAGAAATTGTCACGGAGATAGACGAGCAAGCTATCTCCGCGGAACAATGACTACCCCTTCCACCGCGCGGGGCTGCATCGTCATCGTATGAACGCGAACTTATGACAATAGCGATTTGCTCAACGTTTAAGTGTCGCTCTCAGCAGAAAACACCATTTTGATTATTTAGTTCGTCTTTTAACAATTCCAACACATCTTGTTTTACAATAAAATTAAAAATTTGGTTAACTCGCTCGTAATGAACGCCGTCCTGTATTCATTTTCGCAGAACTCACGTGTGAACTGCGACCGAATTTTCGTATTGTCCCAACGTACTGTCCTATACGGTCGAGTATGTTCATGGAGCTGGAGCAAGACAATATTGTCTTATCTATTGTGTTGCCCAAATAACACTTTCTTTAATCAGTTTTTCAATAATCAGAGAAATCAGCTAAATATAGATAAAACGTAAAAAATTAAAATATTTTAATAAACTTACATCATCCGCAAACTTAACAGCTCATGGAATAATTAATTATAAAATGAATAAATTTTCTACAAACAAATAAACCCTTAACATAACTTTCACTAAAAATCCTAAAAAACCATCAAAAGTTTAGTATTCCTCTTACTTAGGTTTTTGTATGAAAGCACGTAATACGAAAACTCCCCAACGATTAACTGAAAAATCTGGGTATGAGATGAATCTGCCCTTTGATTATCCGACCGTAAAGAATAACCAACCAAAGCCGTACGTTATTTAGGAAAAATAAATAGATTATAATGTTTTATAAGGCGAAATCTTACAAATTCGATATTTTTTACTAAAATTCGATTTATTGAATATAAATGTGAAATGATACGAGAGTATTTCGCCCACATCGATAAAAGAAAGGCTCATTTATTGTTATTATTACGGACAACTTGTACGGTACCATTTTCATAATATGATACATTAAGAACGGTATACAAAGTGATTCTGGAAATATTAATTTTAATTTAAGTTAAAATTCATAATTTAAGTGTTACAATTTATTTTGTCATCACATTCTACGGATAAATTCAAAAGATTTAGAGAACAGGTGTATTTTTTGTACAAAATAAAATTTATGCGGGTGAGATTCAAATAAAGGTTTCAGCTCTTTAACTTCACAAAAATCAACAGATGAAAGAATTGAAGGAATATAGATGTTCAAATATAGGCAGAATGGTGAATGTTACACAGTGTGTAAAGTGGTCACTTAAACCAGCCATTGACAGGTCATAAGCCCTGTAGATGCCTAGACTTCCATATTACCTTCTCTTAAATATTCTTCATCTCTGTTGTAAAATGTTAATAACTTAATCACATAACAAATTCGAACACGTTTTAAAACTACTGAAATTTAAAAAGTTTACACTCCGCGTAACTGATTCCGCTGAGCGCCTGGCTAATAATGACGAAAACAATGGCTCGTAAAACAATGCTACCCATTTATTACAAAACAAAGTCATAAAAAACTCACGCCCTTAGATGCTTATTTAATAGAGTTTAATGCACATTATAAAATTTAATTGGACCGGTTTTCCTACTAAAATACGAAATGACAGCCGGTTTAGCGCAAAAAAATCGACTTTTTCAAAAAAATTTAAGTTATGGTTAAGGGCCAAAAGTAGTATCAAATATTTTTTAAATAATTTTTGCATTCCGCGTAATCCAAATGGCAACTTTTTGGGCCCCTTTCATTTCAAAAATCGGAAAAAAATATCGGCCTATCCTATTATGTATCTACATGTAATTGAATTGTTTTTAATCATGTAAAAGGTCTGAGGCCGTGTGTATTGTGAGTTTTTTATGACTTTGTTTTGTAATAAATGGGTAGCATTGTTTGAATGCGCCATTTTTTTCGTCAATATTAGCCAGGCGCTCAACGGAATCAGTTCCGCGGAGTGTAAACTTTTAGCATTTCGGTAGATGTGTGTATATATTTTTTTAAAATCAAACCAAGTTCAAACTGGTTCTGTACGGTGCGGTGGTACAATGAACAGGCAAGCCGTTTCATCTGCCTTACTTGCCTATTGTTAGGAAATCATACGCACATTCAAACTGCGGAATGAATGACTATCACCTGGGACGATCCATTTTAAATTGGACGCACTAACCTTGAGCACGCGAGATATGAAAGCGGGAACAAGGGTAAATGTGTCGCCAGGATATATTGCGAGGGGAAAACCCACGCGATACACGGATTCGTGGAATTGCACAACAGGTGGGGGAAACAGAGCTTAGCGGGATTAATAATTATGGCCAGGTAGTTTTAAACGAGAGCTTGAGAGCCCTTAAGCCATCGAAATTGGCTTTAATATTTCTATCTGTGACAACACTTTTTTATTTGTGTATTTTGTACTAACTGTTATTAGTAATAGTTGAATTGCATTATATAGTCATAATTTATTGACGTTCACAAAGGATTCAATGAATCCTACGTCAAAAATAAACCTTGACTTTTGTAAGGAATTGAATATTTTTTAAAGATACATTCAAAGCATCATATTATCTGAGAGTGCTCATCCAACCTCTTTCACAACACGGACTATCTCTTCGTTCTAGTAACGAGAGAACCCTTTTAATACCCTGTCGTCGCTCTAATTTTCTTGCCTCCTCTTTCACAGTAGTAGCCACTCGATTGTGGAATAATCTACCCACTAATGTTGGAGACGCCCCTTCTTTATTTACATTTAAGTCAAGATTGAAATGTCACTATCTAAATATTTAAATTGTTCCTTTATCTTTCTTCTTTCCTTCCCATCCCCTCTCCTCTCTTCATAGTATAGTGTTTATATTTTTTTAAATATATATATATTTTTTTTTGTTAATCTTTGCTTTTCATTTTTGTATAAAATTGTAAGATTCAATATGTCCATGTATTTATAATTTTCTCAAACTGAACGGTTTGGGTGGGTAGGACGAAATTGCCTTAAGGCAATATGCCCGCCTTTATATGTATATTTACTGTATAAAGTGTCAAATAAATAAACATGACTTAAGAAAAATTTATAAAAATGGTTTCGAAAGTAGGTATGTGGCAACTATTTTTATTTTTTTACTTTATAGTCAAACCTCTTTCTAAGTTCTCTCCTATAGCCTTTTCTACATAAATACACGTTTTAAAATTATTATTTTTTACTTACGCACCTACACACACGCAGTGGCGTGCGTTCCATATAGGCACATAAGCAGTGCCTATTCACTAGAATTTCATTTAAACCCCAAGGCTCCCACCTGGGACCAGTACTGTTTTCTTTGTTTGTTAACGACATTATGTCGATATTTGAGAAAGTAGACATTCTTCTCTTTGCCGACGATCTTAAAATTTCAAAAACTGTTACCTCTGATACCGATTGTGGAGTTATTCAGTCTAATTTGGTAAGGCTGTACAACTGGTGCCAGAAAAATGAACTTTACTTAAATGTCGACAAGTGTTGTGTAATATCATTTACAAGAAGTAAAAAAATCTATAATATTCGATTACAACATTAATAATATTAATTTGGGAAGAGTTACACAAATAAAGGATTTGGGGATAGTTTTTGACGAAAAATTTACATTTATTCCTCACATTGATACCATCACTAATAAGGCAATGAAATGTCTTGGATATTTGCAGCGAACTGTAAAGGATTTTAATTCCATCACTACCCTCAAAGTGCTATTTACCGCCTTGTTTAGAAGTAATTTAGAATTCAATTCAACAATTTGGTCACCTTATTACAATGTTCATATTTTAAAGTTAGAAAGAGTACAACGTAAATTCCTTAGATTCATCAATTACAAACTTAATATACCCACTGAAAATATTGATTACGATAATTTATTATGTACACTAAATATGTCAACTCTTTGTAAAAGAAGAATTATAAATGATTTATAAAATTTATATAAAATAGCAAATGGCATATTGGACGTCCCGGAATTAACTAGTGTTATCAGATTAAAAGTACCAGTTCGAAATACTCGGCAGCTAACGTTATTTTTTTAATCTCCTGGCAGTCACAATTATTATTACAATTCACCAATACCTAGACTACACCGGCTAGGTAACGAGTATGGTGAAGTTGATATATTTCGTCTGTCTTTTTATAAATATAGGTTAAGATTCAAAAGGTTATAAATTAATTTGTATAAAATTTCTTAATATTGTTCTTTATTTACTATTTTGTTTTCTCATGTATCTCTATAATACTGTATAAACTTACACACATACATATACATATATACTAACTTATATATGTATATGTATGTGTGTATGTTTTCATATGTAAAATTATTAAATATTTTTCTATGTACCCTATACATATGTTGATACATTTCCTGATTTTTACTTATTATTGTATCTTTTAGCTTTTCTTATGTTATCTTTAATTTTAACTTAATTTACATACTTATGCTTCACTGCTGTACTTGAATGTAATTTCTAATATATGTAAAAGCCCGTAGGGCGTGTAAATTTATAAATATCGTACCGATCGGCGCGCCGCCATCGTTTAGGATCGGCTAAGGCACAAACTACAAATGCTTATTTTGTTAGTACTGCAGCTGCTGTTTACATAAACAAAACGTGTATGTGTGGGTTTTTTTCGGTTGTAATTGCACGTGTACGGGTAGCTTTGATAGTAGTGATTTTCATGACCAAACGAATACATTACCGACATCTGGCGTTTTTTTCTATTATTATTTTATAAAAGACGGTCAAAGATCAAATGTCAAATACATAACCTCAAACGCCTCAAATCGATTACTTTCGTATAGTCGAGAATATGGTCCACGTTAATTTTGTTAATAAAAGCTTCAATTTCAAAAGCACAAAATGCTGCTTTATAGTGTTCGGAGAGAAAAAATATTTAGATGGTCGAGAGCTTCCTCGTGATAAAACGAGATCCATAATTTGGATGAACCTTGCTCTAAGGCAAATGGTAAATTTGCTTATGCCTGAAATCACAAACCACGGTTGATTTATACTATCTGATCTGGAAACAAGAGTCGCGTAAAAAGGGGATAAACTTACGTTTTTATAAAAACGGAGTACCTCAGGGAAATCACTAGAAGCCGTATTTTTTAACGAACGAACCATCACGCCGGTTGATAATAGGAGAAGGCAGAGAGGATAGAATGCTACTTATGCACCTCGCTTCCTTCACATTCATACATCTTCTCATGCACGCATGCCAATTATTCCGACTTTTGACGTGTCCAAATTCAAGTATTTGTTGGATTTAATATTCCTCATTTTTCCTCGTTCTCTGCATCTAGACAAAATAGTAAGACGCGTTTTGGTGTGATAGGAGAATTTTCAAGATTGTTTCAGAGCCTAAATGACGGACGCCCGCTGACGCCTCGCAGTTTGCCCGCGAAAAACCAGACCACATTGATGCACCAGCCACTGTCTTCATTGAGCTTAGGGCCCTGCGCCTATTTCCTGCTCACAAATATGAAGATGACTATTGAAGGGCGACGTTTGCGAACACAGATGAGATAAAGACCCAATCATTGACGTGGAACTAAAGGACATACCAAGAAGTAAGTTCCAGAAATGTTTCGTGGATGGGAAAATACGCTGAAATTATTTTATCATATCCGATCGTGATTACTTTGAATGGGACAATATTAATATGAATAAATTAAGATTTTTTGAAATATTCAAATTATAGAATTATAATCTACCTGAAGCCGCGTAGAACCAAGTTTGCATACATCGCACTGTGTCCAAAAGTTTCCCGATTTGACCCCTCTGCACGACATTCCACCTGCGCGCATGCGTGAAGTGGCCGCGTAATGATTTCGGACCGCGAAATATTATTATCATAACACAAACATGAGTTAATTTAGTATTATGTTATGTTAAGTTTTACCACAAAAATTGTTTTACTGACTGGACTTTTAAAAAAACAGGTACTTTTATAAGGCAAGCGAAAAAAAAACATTAAATAATCATTTCGTAATTTAGTCAATTAATGCCGTTAAAAAGTATACTGAGGCTAATTAATAGAGAGCCAGGTTAATAATTTCACTACCCTCGCAACACTAACAAAATGTCCATCTTGTTTTATTTCACAATCTGACAGATAGTAAAATAATTGAATTCTCTAATAATATTATTTGTGAATTTACTACTTACACATAAAATGTAGTCCTAGCCTATCCCCTTTCAATCCCAGCAGTATTTTGACACTTAAAAACGACACGAATGCGTAATTTAATTTAAATCGGCAGTTGCGTGCTAATCGACGTCTACAGAGTAACTAATGGCCAAAACGTAAAACTACTCATTTATGAGTAGTTTAGACGGCTTCAGTTTGATGCACGGTTTCTGGACTATTATGATTTTACTAGCGGACCCGTCAGACGTTGTCCTGCCCGAACGTTGGCTTGCCTGCTATTAGCTTGGAAAAAGACTTTTCATTGATAAGTAGGTACCTAAGTACTTGTTTGTAATTAAATTCCAAAACTAAAAATTGATAAAATTAAAATATTTTATTTAAGTAGGTACCTAGATACTTGTTTATGGTTGAATTCCAAAACATAAAATATATATATTTTTTTAAATATGGCATTCTTTTTGCAAACGTCAAATACGTACTTATGTAGGAATACGATTTTTTTAAATGTATTGAATTTAATATTATTTTAGTATAACCGAAAATCCAAAAAAAATAAATAAATGAGTAGAAATTATAAGGAATTTAAGGAAAGGATCTGATTGAGATCCACAAGAAACAAATACGGTTTGTAAACATTCAAAAACAAACTCTTTTATACACAAAAAAACTACATGTTTCCATTTTTTTGCAAATGCATTCTCCTTGAAAGCAACCCTAGTAGATCGATGTATTAAACATTTATGCTCTTAACTTCTTTTTTACATATTCAATTGAAGATTTTAATATCCACGAACACGCGCAGCGCAAAGATCTATATTTCTCTGAAAACTGCACGTAAATCGGTTAAGCTGTTTAGGAGGAGTACGGTGACATCACACGTACAGAGTAATGAAATATATAAACATGATTCGAATACAAAAATTCTGTGCATTATTTTTATCAAACTGTGTATTAATCGCAAATAAAAATATGTTTTAAACAATCAAAAATTACGAGTAAATTTTTCAATTATACCCAAATATTCTTTGATAAAAAATATTCAATAAATGATTAAGGTAGCAGCGTTAGCGAGCTTACTATTCACTGTTCATTTTCCTATTTTATTGGTGAATTCTCGATTGCTTTCCAATCGCAGTTTCAAGCATCAGGATTGATTGGGGATTCGGTATATTAAAGAAAAACTCGAGTTAATACAATACTTTGATGTCGGAGCGCTATTTTAAATGAGCAGCTTGTTTTATTTTTAACCAGAGGCGAGTTTTGCAGTTTTTTTTATTTCAACATTGAAAGCTTTCTTTACATCCCCATCCATTTATCCGACCAAAGCGAATGAGTTTTGTCTGGAAACCTGAGTAATTCACAGAAAGCTATTTATAACACGCTTTCAGTCCGCTCATCAAATAGGCACTGAATGTATATAGAAATTAAAAACTAGAGAGTTATTAAAAATGGATATTACACAAATAAACATAATATTAATCATAAATAAGAAGAGAAAAGTCTTCTCCCGTATACCTAGCTAGGTATATGCGCTCCTGGGCCGCGATTATTTATTTATTTATACTTTTACATTGTTTGTATTCTTTTTTTTATACAGAATAATGTTCTCTCACTGGGGGTGTCCCGTGCCGAGGGAAACATTTTACAGAATGTGAAACATGCCTTAAATGAGTTATTTAACAAAGTTAACATAATAATAATAATAAAAATCGTAATCAATTTAATCAACCTAATTATCATTAACATAATAAATAATTTAAACTAAAATAATCAAAACAAACAACCAATTTATACAGACCAATAGAACAAATTTCATGAACAGTACACACATTTTACCTATTTGGCTTGATCCACTCATCGATCTGTGCGCAACCCACCTCTACTATCCATTTCTTAATAGCAATTTTATATTGAGAGTACCTACTAATTGTCCTTATGGATAATGGAAGTAGTTTGTACACTTTAACCGAGTAGTAGGCCAATACTCTTTGACCGAAGGTTGTATTAATTTTTATTTTTTATGAACGGCTATCTTCATCGGTATATACTGAGACGGTATTTATTGCTCTAACCTTTTAGGCTTTTACATGTTTTACATACCTATTTACAAATAAAGACAGACATGTATTTTTCACAGAAGTAGCAAAAGATTACATGATTTTTAGAAGAAAAAGAAAAATATCAAAAATATCATATTTACATATTAGTATAAAAGTGGAAAGAACGGGAGTGCATTTTTAAACATGAAGACAGCAATGCATTTTACACAAAAAAAGAGTGAAACATAAAAATGAATTAAGAAGAGTAGGAAAAATAAAAATAATAATCAGCATTACTGATGATGTTTCAAAAATCACTGATGTTTCTACCGTGAGCGATCTGGGTGTTTTGTTCGATTCAAAATTATTATTTACAGAGCACATTATTAAAATATCTAACAAAGCTGTAAAATTATTAGGATTTGTACTTAGAACCGGAAAGGATTTTAATAATATAAACACATTAAAATATCTTTACACATCTCTAGTTAGAAGCCAACTAGATTATAATTCCCCAATATGGTCACCTTATCAAATCACTTTCTCAGATTCTATTGAGAGAATTCAGAATAAATTTCTTAGATATATTAATTTTAAGATGGGTTTTTCTACTAATCAATTAAATTATAACAAAATTTTAGACTCTCTGAAATTTACTAAATTTCAAGAACAAAGATCATCGAACGATCTTACGACTTTATATAAAATAATAAAACCAATGTTTGATACCCCTGATCTACTGAAATTGATTTCATTCTATGTACCACCTAGATTGAGCAGAACATCTTAAATATTTTATTGTCAAAATTCTCGAACGGTAGCTCAATATAACTCACCTATTGTTAGATTACAGAATACCGGGAATGAATATGCATCAGATTTTGATATATTTAGTTTATCTCTGCCTACCTTAAAAAATAAAGTGACCAACATATTTTTATCAAAGAGAGCAAATCACCTTCAGAAGATTGGGTTGGAATAGTTATAATTTGATTAATTAATGTATTTTGTTATTGTATAGTTTCTTTAAAATATATATGTATTTCAAGTTATTAATAATGTGTACAGTACGAGTATATTAATATTTTGTACTCGATTTTTTTTTAAATATTTTTATTTTTAAGCACTCTTTATACCACATATATGTAAATGGCAGAAATGCCGTATATAAATAAATAAATAAATAAATTACATTAGAAAATATATGGGGATACGTAATAATACATACATATATTGCAGTGAAGAACAGGAGTACATTCTTTCGTATAGGTTATATTAAAATAATCTAAAAATTAGAAGAAGTTAGAAAAATACTAATTTAGAATACAGATATAAGTCAATAATCGGTAAAGAATTGCAATCAACATAGTACTATTTGAAGATAGTAAACTAATGAACTAATATCGATATTTATGTAAAAAAAATTGTTTGAAAATTCAGTACATCCTAGTCGGTAACCGGTAAATGAACGTATTTAGAAAAAAAATTGTTAGCGTATTCTATTTTTCATACAGAAAACTGAATTTCACTTAGTAGATAATGGAGATAGTTTGAAACAGGTCGAAGAATTTGTATATCTGGGTAGTATGTTTACTAGAGATGGAAATATGGACAAGGATATTGAAAGGAGGGTTAGTGCCGGTAACAGAGTTAATGGTGCCTTAAAGTCTGTCGTAGCAAATAAGTGTCTATCGCAAGAGGCTAAATTAGCAGTTCATAATGGAGTTCTGGTACCAACCCTAATGTATGGAAGCGAAGCATGGAGTTGGAAAAAAAGGGACGAAAGTAGACTGAATGCTGTTGAAATGCGATCCCTCAGGCGAATGTGCGGAAAAACAATGTATGATAGGTGCCCTAATGTCGAAATTAGAGCAGAATGCAAGGCTGAGTTAAGCATTATCGACAAAATTAAGAAAGGTCTTTTGCGATGGTTCGGTCATGTGGAGCGAATGAATGATGAAAGAACGGCTAAAAAGATTTATGATGCGAATGTGTCTGGTTGTAGAAGTCGAGGAAGGCCGAGAAAGACATGGCATGATCAAGTACAACAAATTCTTGAAAGTGGTCATGTGAAAAGTCGGAATAATCGACGTGCGTGCATGAGAAGATGTATGAATGTGAAGGAAGCAAAGGAAGTGTGCCAGGACAGAGTGGTGTGGCGTTCTATCCTCTCTGCCTACCCCTCCGGGGAAATGGCGTGATGGTTAGTTAGTTAGTTAGTTAGATAAAATTGAAGATAAATTTCAACTTCCCTTCAGAATACGTGCCATGGCCTGATATTTTGTACGTTTCGTTTTATTTCTAATGTTATTTTGGTCCAATAAAAATGAATTTGAATTTAACATGTTGTTTTGGAGTTTTCTTATTATTTTTTGTAAATGAACTGTTTCATCACAATGTAATATAAATACGCGTAGATGAACTTTCCATGTTTACCTAAGGTAGAGAGGAAAATAAAACAATATACAAAAGGTTATTTTCTACCCTTGCAGCACGATGAAAGGCTGTGTAGAATTGTTTAGATGGTTTCTGTTCCAAATTGAATCAAATCCGAAAAACGGGGATGTGAACGAAATACGAATATTACCAATTTCAATGTTGGGCTTTCCAATAAAATATCGTATAGAACACCGTCATGTTTGTTCGGGGGTTATATTTCAATAACTCCAATAAAAAAATCGTCTTCATCAATCGAGCTTAATAATACTACTACACATTTTCTTTGTGTAAAATCACTTAAATAAATTTAATATGCCGACCAGTTTCAGAACAAGACGGTTCCTTTGTCGAGGCAAAATAACATAAAGGTTTGACAAGAAAGTTATACTTTGTTGCTTAACTTCTCAAAATCGTCCACCCCATATTTTTTATGACAGTTTCGTGTTTTTTTTTTTTAAATGACAGGTTTCTTATCTGTCACGTTCCATATCTCATCTGGCATTTTACATTGCGGAAAATTTATTTAGCGTATTTCATATTTGAATATGAGAATTTTTCCAACGTGCGGGAATGCAAATGACCAATATAATAAATAGCTAAGTCATAAAGATAAAAATAAGTGAAAAAATATTTCTACAAAAAATCGCTTTGTTAGAAACATTTTGCATTGATTTATGTTTCAATTATGTGAATGTTATTTTTTTATATATGAATACTTCACTAATCAAACCCATTACAGAGTTGTGAGAAAAATTAAGACATATTTAAATAATATGTTCACTAGATCATTAACACAAAGACAACTTAAACAAATTCAAAGTAATATTACTTACAGACAAAAGGATTTTTATTATTATGCAATTAAAATCTATAGCCTACAACAATATTTAAGTATGTCCAAATGCTTGCAGACTGGCTGGATTTCCTCCCTAGGGAGTTTTTCATTTTTAAATTTATTGCAACAGAGAGGGAAAACTTTTTTGAGAAGGGAATATGGAAGTCTAGGCATTTAGGTAGGTGATTTGGTTGTGCCGGATGAATCTCACTCGCGTAATAAAGGTTTCAGCTCCTTTACTTCACAAAAGTCAACAGATGAAAGAGTTGAGGAAATGTGGATGTTTAAACATAGGCGACAGATGTCCTGGCTGAGAAACATCCGCGACTGGACGGGAGTGCGCGGGGTGGAGGCGCTGTTCCAGCTGGAACAGGACCGGAACGCCTACTCTAGAGTGATCGCCAACGTCGGAGAGACCTGATATGGCTCATAAAGAAGAAGAACCTACTTCCACTGTCCATTAAAACAATAAGTAACGAGAAAATGTTCAAAAAGAGTATAGAAAAATGGAAAGTGGAGCTGGGTAGAAGTAAAATGGATTGTCTCATTCACCCAAACCAATATTGAATCAACTGCTCCACAAATTTATAGTTTATGTTATGTTTTTGTTTATTTATTGAGCATCTTATAATATAAATAATAAAGGTTTATAAATTAAATATAAACATAAATACGTAGTGTTTAAAAATGTCTGAACATTTTGTTATTTCTCTCCGCATGTTAAGTCTTCTTTGTATGTTCTGACATGTAAAAATATGTTTTAAAAGTATATTGTGTCCTCGGCACGGGTAACTCCAACGAGGTCACATTATTTTAATTAATCAGTGTTTATAATGTGAATGTTAAAATATAAAAATAATAAATAAATCAAAATATTAATACGACGTCCTAAGGATGCTGCTAGTGATCTCGTTATGGGGAAGCATTCTAAATGCGATGTATATTTTTTGAAACATAGATTTAGTTACATTTTGAACCGAACAATTCTGGAGTTTTGTTCCTACGTTAAATAATTATAGATTAAAATACAATAAAAAATTAAAATACAAAAAATAATTATAGATTAAAATACAATAAAAAGAATTATAAATATCGGCCCCACGGGCCAAAGTTGATAGACCCTTCGGGCCTCGGTTTATCGGGATCTCGGGCACTTGGAATTATCACCCCTTTGGGCCAAATAATTTTTTTTTGCTGTGCGAAGCAATTAAAATGTGTATGTAAATATATTTATTTGGATAATTTATGTAGCGCCATTTTAGTGAAAATCACCTCAATGGCGCTGTACAATAAATAAATATCCCAGCACATCTTGCAGCTACAGAGCGCATGGACGGTTAGGATTCTAGTTCCTCGTCTCCAATTATGATATAAAGGAGCTAGATTACAGCACGTCTTGCAGCTACGTCCCTATTTACATTTTATTTTATTTTTGTTTGACAATGAAGTTTAGACTTTTAGTGATATTTTAAAAAATGAAACTAAAAACAAATTTATAAAAATAGGAGGTAGATTACAAGTCTTGCAGCTACCGATCGCATGGACGGTTGAAATTTTAGAGCCTATTTACTAAATTAAGTAATAAAGAAGAATCTGCTACTAAAACAACAAAACATTAACAGATATATTTATGTAAAAATCTCGGTTAGTAAGCGATAAAAGTTTAATAGTGAAGAATCTGCAATTAAAAATAATAACTGTCAGCTGCTGGCGACTGTTACATGGTAGTAAATTCGGCCATTCGGGCTTAATTTAATCAGCCCTACTGGCATAAAATAATGCCTTTCTGTTTTTATTCAATTCAACTTAATAATTCTGTCCTCTCTATGGGCCTCAATCGATCGGCTCTTCACGCCTCGGTTGTTTAGGATCACGGATGCGCTATATAAGTTACTCATAATACAAATAAAAAACAATTTTCATAGATCTTGGTGGTATATGAGTAATAAATAATAATAAGACATAATATGTTATTTAGGATAAAACTTAATTATTTTGGCAAAAAAAGGGGGAATTTATAAAAAACTCTGAGTGATTTAAATTTTGACAGCAAATAAGAAATATTCCATTAGGTATCTAAATTACAAAAATGGCGCTATAGACGTTATCCATAATGATAAAAGAAATACATAATATTTTATTAGAAATACTTCCTTATTTCAGAAACGTATTTTTTTAACAATTTTAATATAATAACAAATTCATAACTGATCGAAAAGGTAAATATAAAATTTAAGGGAATTTTTTGTAACTCATTTTTAAATTTTATGAGAAAATAATAAATATTACCTCGCAAACGATAATATTACTCTCAAATATAGATCAACATATATAGCAAGAACATTTTGTAGACTTTTAAAGTTGTTGTTTTGCAAGACTATCTCTAGCTGAACAATATTAAATTATGATGACAGCAATGCGCCCCGAATCAGCAGATCAAAGCCTATGCTGGAATATACTGGAAGCAATCATATAAAAGATATTGTAAAGCGACAACAGCAGATGGGCCTCCGATTTATTAGAATAATTGCATTGATTTTTTAATGATAGCAATGATCCCGCAGAACACATGTATCAAAATCGCCGAAAAATCAAAATGGTGGTTAGGTATCTTTTCGCATTGAAGTACTCAGATATTCGAAAGAGAAGGTTAGGCAATGTTTGGGACTGTTGGCTTTCTTGTGGAATAAAAGGGTCGCTTACATAAAGCCTTACGCCAGTTGGGACAAGGAATGTGATATGTAATCCGCCATTTGTCAGCCGTTTCTCCCTAAAAATGAACCGACTTCATAATGGAGATAGCATGAGAACAATGGCGCGGTATTACTTCAGTTGGAAATATTACAATATTACTTTTTTCCCATTTAAAATAACTAAAAAAGAAATGACCTTTATTACCTACCTATGAAGAGAACGGAGATTTTTTCTTTAATTTTGGTTATATGAATATACACAGTAGAGTACACATTATTTTTACAATTTCTAAACAAACAAACAAAAAATTACGTTGTTACCCCGCGCTAGAAGGCAGAAAAGATAGAACGCCACTTAAGTCTATATTTGCATATGATTCATCTACATTATATATATTTTCTTGCATTTTTTCTTCTTTTATAGTTTTTCTTCCACAGCCTTGTTCTCTCCACTGCTGGATAAAGGCCTCTTCCAAACGTCTTCATTCCTTATCACTTGCTTTTATCATTCGTTTTTTACCGGCTATCGGGGCAAATTGTCGACCCATCTTTTTGTGGCCTTCTAACACTTCTTTTGTTGGCCCATGGTCTCCACTTTATTATTCTGGGTGTCCACCCGCCATTATTTTGCCTGCTATTCTGTTATTTTAATTTTGCTGTACGAACCAGGATATAATCGACTCCGTTTCGGCGCCTCATTTCTTCATTTCTTACACTGAGCATCTGTCTTTCCGTGGATCGTTGCGTGCACTTTAGTATCTGGCTACTTTTCTGCGGCACTGACACGGGTTCTAGTCCGTATGTCGTCACTAGCAATATACACGATTCATGGACTTGTCTGTTTGACTTTCGAGATGTCCATCTTGAATTTCGTCATGCCATGTCTATCTCGTTCATCCCTGTTTTCTGCATCCATCAAAATTCGCATCGTACATCCTTTTAGCCGTTATTTCGCTAACCATTCGCTCTGCATGTCCAAACCAACGCAGCACTCATACCTGTAATTTGTAGATAACGCTTCAACGTCTCAGTCTTAAGCTAGGGTTTCCTAGGACAGCGGTGCCCGTATTTTAACGGCCGTAGTGAACGGTGATGCAGTGGACAACCGTCGTAAAGGTGACTAGAGTGTGGTTTTCTAGGAAAACGGTGTTATCAACACCATTTAACACCGTTTTCCTAGGAAAAATACGGGAACCGCTGTCCTAGGAAACCCTAGCTTTACGTAATGCACAGACCTCGACATTCACAATATCTCAACCTATTCTTTGTTGGGTATACTGAATTCCGGCCTCGTGTTTTAATGGTCAGCGCGTTTGCCTACCATGCAAGAGGCCTCGGGTTCGATTCCCGACTCAGTTAATTTTGGCGGCCTCCGTGGTGTAGTGGTCAAGATGCTTGACTCACACACGGAAGGCTCCGGGTTCGATTCCCGGAGAGAACACAACAAATTAAATGTGATTTTTCTCAAGCCTGGGCGTTCTGTGATTCACCACTGTAATTGGGCCTTCTGGCCTGTTGTGGTGCAAAAAAAATGTATAAAATGCAAAAAAAAAATCTAAATTGTTTTTTTTAATATGAAATATTTATTTAAAAAGGTGTTTTTACATTTCATAGTCCCTGGACTGGTAACTGAAGCGTAAGACTGATCATCTTACTTACATGTAATAAAAATAATCAAGATACGCTGCGACTGGTGCACCAATGCAGAGCCCTATGCACCAGGGAATGATGATGACGATACCAAATTCTACAATTATTTTTAAGATACTTTTTTTCGAAAACGGGAGCTATTTGTTACAAAGTCCCAAGTATCATCACCATAATTCCTTTTTCGCACCTAATAGAACATAGGGACTGCATTGGTACACCGAGCGCAGCGTATGTCGATTTTTTTTTGTTACATGAAGGTAAGATGATCAGTAGTAGGCTTCAGGTGCCAGTCCAGGGACTGAGAAATGTTGGTGTGTAAAAATTATTTTTGCGTTCTTATGATTTACCCAAATATTTCATTTTGAGGGCCGTTTTCAACAAGTGGGATTCGAACCACGGACCTTCGGTCCGTGAGTCCGAGACACTAGCCACAGGACCACAACCCATACATTTTAAAATTAATATTTCATATTAACCAAGTCGAGAATCGAACCCGAAACCTCTTGCATGGTAGTTGAATACGCTAATCACTACACCACGAGGCCGACAAAGTATAACGCCATAAAATTGCTTAATTATAATTAAGTAATTTTCATTAATATTTTCCATAATATGGGACCAAAGAGAGCGCCTTGAGGGACGCCAAAATTTGAATTATTAAAAAATGTTTGTGACTAAAACGAATAACATGTTCAGAGTCGCAAATATTTGATGGATCCATAATTCATCGCTCTCACAATATGACGCATTACCACGTTTTGTCGTGGTCAGTGGACATTATTTAACATTCATGTTAACGAAACACAAAACTGAATCATCTTTGTCATATACACATGTTTATGTTTCAAACATTGAAAAATAAATGAGTATACCTTAGGAAAAGGCACAACTTTATCAAGCCTACATCAGAGGCGCTATTCTGAATAGAGAGAAAGAGGTTAATTTTTGGATTTTTTTCGCATGCGACTACTCTTTGCTTCATATATGGCCACATCATTAAACGTCAAATAAATACGAAGACGTGAAACCAAACATCATGATTTTCATTTAGAGAGTTATTGCGACCTTAAAACTTACCCGAAACTGAATTTGTTGCAACATATAAAGATAAATTTTTTAAGAGGGGAATACGGAAGTCTAGGCATTTACAGGGCGTATGATCTGTCATTGCCTGGTTTAAGTAGCCACTTTACACACTGTTTAATATCCGCCATTCTGCCATCCAGCCTGTCTGCAAACATTTGGACATACTCAAAACATTGTTGAATCAACTACCTGTTATAAGAAGTATACGACTTAGAAAATTGTTTTGAGGCGTTGCCTAGTAGGTCAATTGGTTCAGTAGAACGAATCTTACCCACATGATAAAGGTTGCGGCTCTTTTACTTCACAAAAGTCAACAGACGGAAGAGTTGAGGAAATGTGGATGTTTAAACATGGGCAGAATAGTGAATGTTACACAGTGTGTAAAGTGGCCACTTAAACCAGCCAATGACCGGTCATAAGCCCTGTAAATGCCTAGACTTCCATATTCCCTTCTCAATAATGTTTTCCCTCTCTGTTGCAATAAATTTAAATATCAAAACCTCCCTAGGGAGGAAATCCAGCCAGTCTGCAAGCATTTGGACATACTTAAACATTGTTGAAAGCTGTTTTACTCGTATAGAATTGTATAGAATACATTGCCTAGAAGAGGGTTGAATAACGTGTTTTGATGTTTTTTACACCGCGCGATGGCGAACTGTTTATTTTACTTTCTTTCTAAAGTTTTGTTTATTCAATGGTTTCAGTCGTATTTCAGTCAGGACGCCCCGGCACACTTCGCTCAGCGGAATAGTATATTATGATTACGTCACATACGAATGAAGCTAATTACGGCTCTAAATTGCTTATACGAGTAAAAGCCTTCTCGGGCTGAGTTTTAATACAGGGATAAAACTGGAACTACTTAGGCTTATTTCGCACGTATGATACAAATCCAAACGGCACGGTAAAATTAGGTCGTATTGATATTAATTAGCCAACAAAACATACTTTTCTTCGCTGCCAGTGTTCAAATCACGTAACTTCAACAAAAAAACCAAAATTAACATTTACAAAGCAGTACAACTTAAATTCCGTAGTTTCATCAATTATAAACTTAATAATAATAATCTTCCCAATGAACTAAAAACTATTAAAAATAATATATCAATAAATACATTTTAATTAATTCTAAAGAAATTTTTT
Organism: Micrasema longulum; assembly: GCF_059751315.1. Taxonomy (NCBI): domain Eukaryota; kingdom Metazoa; phylum Arthropoda; class Insecta; order Trichoptera; family Brachycentridae; genus Micrasema; species Micrasema longulum. The sequence goes on from NW_028277361.1 coordinate 76,764, forward strand.
GAACACGTGTAAAAACTACATTAAATTTTAATTAGTATAAATGTAATATTGTTTTATGTTTTTTCTTTATATATCCTATGTTTTAATTTTTTTTCTCATGTACTCGTATTTAAAATTATATAAACAATGTAATCACAAGTCTCCAAGCAAAAGAGTAAGTCTCTTTTTTGGAGAGTGTAAAAGATGTGTGAAAAGTAGATTTGTTTAGAATTTTACAAAAACGTGTACTTTTTATGAAATTTATGAATAAAATAAAAATTTTAATTTAAAAAAAGTTATTTTTATCTAAAGCATGATTATCATTTTTTTTTGGATTGACTTAAGCTAGGGTTTCCTAGGACAGCGGTGCCCGTATTTTAACGGCCGTAGTGAACGGTGATGCGGTAGACAGCCGTGGTAACGGTGACTAGAGAGTGGTTTCTTAGGAAAACGGCGATATCAACACCATTTAACACCGTTTTCATAGGAAACCATTATCTAGTCACCGTTACGACGGCTGTCCACCGCCTTACCGTTCACTACGGCCGTTGAGATACGGGCACCGCTGTCCTAGGAAACCCTAGCTTAATGAGTTGATATAATGTTTTGTGGATTCTAAGTTTGTGGATTAAAGTATCACTCGTCTTTTATTTTTATAATAAATTACAATGAACTTCCATCAAGAATTTTCACTTAGAAACTTAATGTTTTTTATAATTATTATTACAATTCACCAACACCTAGACTACACCGGCCAGCAGCCAGCGGCTAGGTTACGAGTATGGTGAAGTTAATATATTTCATCGGTCTTTAAATAATTATAGGATGAGTATTCGAAAGGTAAAAAATTAATCTGTACAAAATTTCTTAAAATTGTTCTGTATTTACTAATTTATTTTCTCATGCATCTCTATAATAATGTGTATACTAATGTATGTATATGTATATATATATATGTACATGCATGTATGTATATATGTGTGTGTATGTATGCATATGGATGTGTTTATTTTTATATGTAAATTTATTAAATATCTTTCTATGTTGGTACATTTCCTTATTATTGTATCTTTTAGTTTTTCTTATGTTATCTTTAATTTTAACTAAATGTACATACTTTGTTTCACTGTTGCACTTAAATGTATTTCTAATAAATGTAAAAGCCCGTAGGGCGTGTATATTAATAAATAAATAAATACGAACTGTGTTGGCATGCAAGTGTGAGGCGACAGTGAAAACGGCTAAGATACTGGAATCTTTTGAAAGAAAAGTACTCCGAAGAATCTGCGGACCAGTGAGAGGATAATCAGGAGCGCATTTGGTATAGCGATGAACTCTTCAAAGCTCTCTGCTTAAATTCAAAACGGCCACATACTGAAATTTGACTTTTTTTCAGTAGACCTAATCAATGTTTTCAACATGAATGAGATTTTGTTTTTTTAATGTTTTTAACATCATTAGATGCGTTTTTAAAAGCTGTACCTATCTAATTACGGAGTTTTCTGTTAACTATCACCCAAAAAGCGGCGGTGATGGCGGTTTCGCTCTGAAGTTAGACACCAGAACACAAAGATCAAAAGGGCTGTTGCGGGATTTGGGTCATTTATAATGCAAAACCCATGGGAGTCTTTTTCCTATAGAAAAATATGACCAATTTAATCTCATTTTTGCAATAAAGCGAAATTTCGGGGTTTTTGATTTGTGGCCCTTTTGGTTTTAAGAAGCGAACTGTATAGTTTAAGTGTTTATTTTTTCTTCAGTGCACACCATTGTTTTTTTTTTGCAATTTAATTTGTTTTATACTTTGTTAAAGGCATAAGCCGTCGACACAATAAATAATTTTTTATTTATTTATTAAATGCACAAAATACACAACTTTACATAGCCACAATTATATGTTTTTTTATGTCCCGACTTGTTAGAAAATTCCGTGTTAAGTCGGGACTCTTCGATATATAAATCAAAAATCAAAAATAGTTATTTACATATTAAAACAATATACAGGTAATCAAAAAAATATGCAAAATAATCAAAACAATATACAAAATATACAAAATAATAATAGAAAAATAAATATTATAAAAATTTATAATACATGTCGAAAATGGAATCAAAAGTTATATAATAATACGTATGACAGTGATGACATACGCATATACGATATACGTATATGGATAATAATGAAAACAGCAGCGATGTTATGCATTTATTCCCGAAGCAATCTCATACAGTGGTCTCTACCCCTCGATACAATCCAGTTATGGATCTTCATCTTAAATATGGACGTTGTTTTGGAGAACTTAATATGTTCATCCAAGACGTTGAACACTTTTGGAGCTATATATGAAAAGGGTCTCCGAGCAAACATCGTACGCGTTCTCGGTATTAAGTAGTTTAGGTTACGCGAAAGCCTCGTACGGGCATTCTGTTGGGACCTCCTTCCGTAGTCGCCTGACCAGAAAACTGTCAATATATTCTTGATATAGATTTGACGAATATCAAGAACTTTTAACAATTGAAATAATGGTTCAGATGGGTAGGTCGGAGGGCACCGAAACACAACTCTAAGAATAAGTTTTTGCGTCTTGATTAGGGGGTTCATGACAACTGTCGAGCAACATCCCCAGCCAATTATGCCATAAACAGCCACCGATTGAAAAAGCGCAAAGTAGACGTTTTTAAGAGTGCTAACGTCCAGGATGTTTCTGAGTGAATATGATAAAGATAATTGGATTTCTGAAAATAAAAAACGATGGAGGACATTACTCAGTCCGTATGTACAAAAACAATACTGCAAGTTTAAAAAAACGTAGCTAACTCTTGGTTTCCTTCAAGACCACGATCTTAAAAAATGAAGCAAAGATAGTAATTAATTAAATGAAAATACAAAAAAGGCCTTCGAAATCCACCCTTTTTTAATGCGTACTCCCAGCATTTCTTAATCGTCAAGCAATCCATCAAAAAACCATTTCTTAAAATTTCACGAAAAATTTTCGCTAACAAAAAGCTCTGTTTCTGAGTAATGCTTAGATTAAGGAATCACATCGAGTAATAAAAGGTTTGAGCATAAAAAATCTAAAAATTCTTAGACCGGAAAAATTCAAATCGCTACGTCCTGTGAAAGAAAATCCGAGGAAAGGACCACATAAAAGAAAAAACACTTAAGAAGGATATTTTTTTCCATTTTGCAAAACGGATACGAGACAATTCATTGCGGATAAATAATACACTCATTTCGGAAGCGCGCATTTCGCTGTCGTGCCATAGGCTTTAAATTTAAAACAGTATTTTCCTTTAAAAAGCGTGTGATCACTTTTGTGTTCTTTTTATGTACAAAGTTGTACTCCACTTAAAAGAAAATTATTTATTCCCCTTCTTAGAATTTTTTTTATTTTATTTCCGTTATACTTTTTTGTAAAACGTATTTTTATTACTTGCCAAGTTTTTGAATTGCATATTTAAGACAAGTTATAAAACGTTTTAATAATTATTTGCTCTAACTTCCATCTCACTCAATTCAAGGGTCAATATTTATCAGTTAAATTTATTTAAAGCAAAATTATATTGAGATTTTAATCTAGAACATTTAAGTTGAAATTCTTGTACAAATAAAACATTATTTATACATGTTTAGTTTTAAATTTTAATATGGTTAAGATATGCATAAATCATCGACAGAAAAGGCCATAATTAGTATAAAACATGATAAACTCTTCCATAGAAATTAAATTAAATAATTCATTTTGAGAAAGGTATTTTATTGCAAAATTATGGTAATTTTGAGCCGTAAAGGAATATGAGACAAGAATTTTCATTATTAACATTACAATGTAACTAAAATTTAGTATTTTCAAAAACGTACGTCATAATACACAAATTATTATTACAGTTGAATAGAATAACAAACTAATGATTTACATGATATTTTGTCAAAAAATCATGATAAAAATACGTTCTTACAAAATTACGGAGCGCTTTGAGGTCATATTCTACATTGAAATATTTTACCATCAAAGAAAATAAAGCTCTTTAAATGCAAAACGAATAATGTCTAGTGACCGAAAATCCAAAAACTCAGCCCAATAAATATTTAGAATAAATCTAAGTAAATCACGTTTTATCCTACCAGGGTTACATAAATAACACGGAGCATGCCTTCCGGCAAATATAATATGAGTTGTTTTACAGAAAGCTAGGAAAACTTTGTGCCCCATGTGCGATATTTCTACGGTCCCATGTGAAAAGATCTTTGCTCCGCCGAACAAGGCTGTAAATTCGAATCACGCGCTCTCGTATTCCATTATGTGCTCCTGGTAAACACGTATTTAAATGGGTGTGTTTAATTATGTATGCGATCCAATTTATTTTAAACATTCGATTTTGCCTATGTGTCAAAGAAAAATAGGCATTGTAACAGAGCATTAAAAATAATAACGTTTATCCAATCAAATAATCAACGAGTTTTTTAAATATAAACTGCAAAACACCGTTTTCCTTGTCTGATATAATTTATTCTTATGTTTCATTTGACCCTGGTACTTTCACTTCCATTCAGCAATATTAGAATTTCACAATAGGGAAGATGATATTTATGTATAAGAAAACTAAGGGGTATTTCACCATCTCCTTGTAAATACGGATTAGCTTATATGTCCTACTAAATAGCATGTAACTTTAAAAATCGATTTCGCAATCTCTAATTATGACACAAAAATAGTGAATCCGGTACAAATCATCGCCCACTAGAGGTATTTCCTCTGTTTAAGGGGTTAGATGTAGTATTATTTCATTTTCATTATGTAAATATATTTACGGACGCACACATGAAATTTCAAGTCAATCCGACGATTATTTTCGAAACTATACGCATTTTTGTAAAGACGTGTCAGAGCGTTTGAAGGTAGGAGGCTGGAGCGGGAGCGCTTACCAAAGACGCTGTCTTTTTCATTTACCTGCCTATTTAGAGCACACGGGAGGGAAGAATGGTCCACAGACAACACCAACTTGAGTTATTGGAAGTTGACAAAGCGGCGGAGGGTGCATTTTATGACTCTGGAATAGACGACTCGATGTAACTTTTAAAAAATAATTTACTCTATGTATAGTGCATTCGAAACTTAAAACGCGTTTTTCTCAAAACTGTTTTTAAAGTCGGTGACTAAGATTTTTTTTGGAAACGGCTAAATCGATCAGTCTCAAATTTTAACACAAGCTTTTTACGTACGTATATTTTTTAGTAATTGATCTGAGTTTTTTTCTCACCGATGAATATTTCTTTTTTATAAACAATTGAAGGCCATAATTTTGGTCAAAAATTGTTTTTTGTTTTTGAGATAACGCCATTTTGTCAAAATTTTTTTTTTTGCTTATTCCTTCGATAAATTACAAAATTAAACATAACTTTAACGAAATTTTGTTTTTTTTTTATTTTAGATAATCCAGTCCAAAAATATCGTGGTCACCGCAAGTTGCCTTTTAACAGAGAAGCTCCTGGAGATGAACGCCAGAAATAAATTGAGATAACACTGTATTGATTTAATGACTTATGTACGAAATTTAACATTTTTTTTATGCTTGCAACTCCTGTCTGTCCTACCGCCCTGTGAGCAAGTCACATTGTGAAAAGTGTTACTCTGATAATTCCTTATCATATACCGGCATCTGCATACTTCTGACAAAGTGAAACTAGTGTTGCGTAAACAGCGTAAAACATACATATTATCAAAATCTATACGAAACCGGTCTCTGTACAACAGTAAAAGTGAGGTGCTTCTTAAAAGAAACAAAAGGGAGAATTTAAAAATGAGAAAACAATTTCTATACAGTCCACGCCATTTCCTGCTGCTATCAGTGTACAATGCCTGAGAGGTATTGAGCTGACCAAACACATGACTTTGGTAACCTTACATTCACGATAAATTATGTTTAAATAACAAAAAACAATTCAATTCAATTTTTTACATATCGTATTATCAGCGCTACGATTTTTTTAAGTTTTGTATTTCTGAAATAACTCCGTCTGTGACATCAGAGGTTCTTTTCCTCTTATTCTCATTAAGTTCTTCCCATTGTCCCATCCATGACAAGCCAACCGGAAATCTTCTTAAAGCTCTTATATCATAGGTTGATTCGTATGAACCAGTGACGTCATTCGAAGTAGTCCGTTTTTTATTAAAATTGTTTTTATCATTTTTATCGTACGTTTTCAGGAAACTTTGCGGTACAATTTAATGCTCCAATTTTTACCGCGCGCAAGAAAACATTTATTGTATCCAATTTCCCGTAGGGCTGAAGTTCCTCATTGCGATGAAAAATATCAATCAAACCAACTGGTCCATGAAGTTTAAAAATTGGAAAAATTTTTTTAGGCGTTGCCTAGTATGTGAAATAATTCAGCCAGAAGAATCTCTTCACTACAATAAAGGTTTCAGCTCTTTGACTTCACTAAAATCAACTAATGGAAGAGTTGAAGAAATATGGATATTCAAACATAGGCAAAATGGTGAATTTACACAGTGTGTAAAGTGGCCACTTAAACCAGCCAATGACAGGTCATAAGCCCTGTAAATGCCTAGACTTCAATATTCCCTTTTCAAAAGTGTTTTACCATATTCCCTTATTTAAGGTATTATCCATCCCTGTTGTAATTTGTTAATCATAAATAAGATGGTTTAGATTTTATTGACCAACGAAGGGTTTTTCCAACGCCTTTCTTATTTCCTCAAAAGTGTTTAAAATTATTAAGGGTGTGAAATAGGCAAACCAGGTATACTGTGGGCGCAAATATTGGCACGTAACGTATCAAAATATTTTTGTAAATTCCATTTAGAAAAAAAAAATACCATAGACGAACTATTATTTCTACATGTAATACGTGAACACAAATGATGACACATATTTAATTATGTACCTACCTACTTTTATGTAATATTTTATCTTTATTTATGTATATTTATTAAGAAAAATCGAGTTTTTTTAAGATAAAATTTTACATTAATGCAAAGATTATTTGACTAACTTAACAACTATGGTTATTTACCCCGTTCTAAGACAGATTAAAAAAAATAAAAAAACAGTCATCAATACATAGAAAAAATAAATAAAGGTAGTAGACATAGTGAAGAACATAGTAAAAAATGTGGTAGTAAAAAACATAAACCCAGTAAAATAGGTAGTAAAAACAAATAACATAGTAAGACATATTATATGTGTAAGTTTATATATTTTTTTAAACATAGTAATAACAGAGTAAAAAGTATTAAGGATCTCGAAAATTCAATCAATACAATTATTAGACCTCCATATTAACTTTCGTAATGAAACGCTTATCTTTATATATATATATAATTCCTCTGTACGTGTGATGTCACTCGTGTGACGAACTCCTTCTAAACGGCCAAACCGATTTACGTGCGGTTTTCAGAGAAATATAGATCTTAGCGCTGCGCGTATTCGTAGATATTAAAATCTTCAATGTAATATATAAAAAAATAAATAAGGAGCATAAATGTTTTATTCATCGATCTACCAGAGTTGCATTCAAGGAGAATGCATTTACAAAAAAATGGAAAGATGTTGTTTTTTTGTGTATTAAAAAAGTTTGTTTTGAATGTTTACAAATTTCATTTGTTTTTTGTGGATATTAATTAGATTCTTTCCTTAAATTCCTTATAATTTCTACCCATTCATTTCTTTTTGTTGGATTTTTGATAATACTAAAATATTCAATTTAACACATTTTTATAAATCGTTTTCCTACATAAGTACACCCCCCTGTTGGTGAGACGACCGGAGTTCGACGTTTTGCAAAAAGAATGCCAAATTTGAAAAAAAAATATATGTTTCGTAATTCAACCATAAACAAGTACCTAGGTACCTACTAAAATTAAATATTTGTACACTTTTCAACAATTTTCAGTTTTGCAATTTAATCACAAAAAAGTACCTAGGTACCTACTTATCAATGAAAGTCTTTTTCCAAGCTAATAGCAGGTAAGCCAACGTTCGGGCAGGACAACGTCCGTCGGGTCCGCTAGTATTAAATATCTTTTAATGGGTATTTGTTCTGCCATCTACCTAAACATTATTAATTTTCATTGATTTTACAGTGCACGATTTTCATATAAATTTGTATGGAGAGCACCGAGTAAATAATTATTTAGTCTCAAACGCAAACTTACTTTTCAAAAAATAAAAAATATGAACATTGGAGCCGGACGGACGTCGCATCGCTTGAAGTCTTGCCGATACATCTACTACATAATTAATGATAATGATAAAATTTATAAATAAACTTATCAATGAAACTTCTTGGTTTAGTTTTACTTTTTATTATTTTGACCAACGAGCGCTTTCGCCTAAGTAGGCATCTTCAAGACTGGTGATTTGTTTACAACGTTTACAGCTTTTATACTATTCTTAACATATTTTGGAGATAAGATAGAACAATATTTTAACAGGGGACAGAAAACATAAATATTTACAACTAGTTTGCTATACAATTCATTTTTGGGAGTTTTTGGACCGAAAGGGATTAAGTTTTATTATTTAAAATGTGGGAAGAGAACACATGGCGAAATACAACAGTGTGGGGAATCTACATTTTAACAGATAAAGTTGGAAAATACTTTGGTTTTTTGACAGGGAAGTTTACATACCTATAAATGAAACATTTTAAGATTCATACTTAGTTAATACAGATAATTTCATTACATAATTTTAGTAGTAAATAATTAAATCAAACGGAGCTATATTAAATTAAAGGTTTAAGTAAAGGAGAGTTTACATAATAACATTTAGTTAATAAGTTTACATACCTAAAGATAAATGACGAAACATTTAAAATTCATAATTAGTTAAGACAGAGTTAATAAGTTTACATACCTATAGATGAATGACGAAACATTTTAAGATTCATACTTAGTTAATACAGATAATTTCATTACATAATTACATTTAATTAACAAGTTTACATACCTAAAGATGATTGACGGGATATTTTAAGATTAATACTTAGTTAATACATTAGTTTTTGAAATGAAGTTATCATTTTGATAGTTAATTTCATGTTAATTATATTATTTTAGTAGTAAATAGTTAAATCAAACGGAACTTTATTAAATTAATGGTTTAAGTAAGGGGGAGTTTGATAATTCCAATTGCTGGTTAATTATTACTGCATTAAGTTTAATTCTATTGATTTCTAATGATTCTAATTTATCTAGTTTTTTCCCTTTGTTTTCAAAATGTAGTAATTTAATATTATTTTCGCTGTCAAAAGTATGGTTAAGCGAGTTTAAATGTGTTGCAAAATTAGATTTGTCATTTTTTAATCTATAGGAGGCAATATGTTCTTTGAGTCTTGTTTTTATTGATCTGCCACTTTGACCTATATATATACCTTCACAATCATTGCACTTTAAACTATACACTCCATTCTTGTCTAAGGTTGAGATCTTATCTTTATTATTAACAAGGCATTGTCCCATTGTTTTTTTATTATACATAGCTACATTAATTTTATTTTTATTAAATATTTTTTTAATTTTTTTTTTTTTTTTTTTTTTTTTTTTAATTTTTTCACTTGTGTTTCCTATATAATTTAATTTTACCCAATAATTTGATTCATTTTTATTATCTATTGGTAATAAACCGTTACCTATTGCTTTGACTGAGTTTCTTTTTTGTTTTTTAATTAATAATTTGTCAATGAGATTTTTTTCATAACCGTTATTGAATGCTATTATTTTTATAATGTTTATTTCTTTTTTATAATTTTCATTAGACATTGGTATATTAACTAATCTATGTATCATTGAATGAAAAACTGACAATTTATGAGATAAATGATGGCGTGAATTGGCATGTATGATATTATCGCTAAATGTGGGTTTTCTATAAATGCTAAAGTCAAATTTACTGTCAATTATTTGTATGTTTAAATCTAAAAAGTTAATTTTATTTCCTCCATATTCCATCGTAAATTTAATTGAATTACTTAAGTTATTTAGTTCATTAAAAAATGTATCTAACTGTCTTTTTGTTCCTTTCCAAAGACAAATGACGTCATCAACATATCTATAATAAAATTGCACATTTTCAAATAATTTTGTTTGACATAATTTTGATTCTAAATAGTCCATGTAAAAATCAGCTAATATTGGAGATAATGGACTTCCCATGGCAAGACCATTCTTTTGAAGATAATATTTATTGTTAAATTTAAATAGGTTTTGATCTATACAAACATTTAAAATTTGAGAAATCTCATTTTTCAATTGAGGCGTTAAGAATTTTTTATAAATATATGTGTCTAATGCATTTTTAAGTTCATTTATAGGTATACAAGTGAAAAGATTTACTACATCAAAAGATATTAGAACTGAATTTTTAGGGATATTAGTGTCTTTAATTTTAGTGATAAGGTCTAACGAATTTTTTATTGTCCGACTAGGGTTAAATTTTAGAATACATTTTATGAGGAAATTTGCTTTTTTTGCTAATTTATACGAAGGAGCAGAGTTAAAAGAAACAACTGGTCTTAATGGCATCCCATCTTTATGAACTTTTGGTAATCCATATAGTCTCGGACATTGAGGGTTCATATTAAGTATTTGTTGACTTGAGAAAGTGTTAGAAAAAATAATTTTACATGAATCTACTACCGCTTTTATATTTGTTGAATAAATTTGCGTTAAATCTTTGGGTATTTCGGCAAAATTATCTGTAGAAAGGAGATTTTCCATTTTTTCAGTATAAACCTCTTTGCTAAGTATAACCGTACAATTACCTTTGTCCGCCTTTGAAACAATTAAATTATTAGATTTGATTTTATTTTTTATTTTTTTAATGATTTTTGATTCATTATTTGAAGAAAAGTTTTTTGATTTACAGAAATCTGATTTAATTATAGAAGCAATCTCAAATTTTGCAGAAATATTTTTACCTAAAGCTACGTCAGAGTCTACTGCTAAATTTTCAAAATCTTGTTTATTTAAATTGACATTTGGACAATATTTTAGACCTTTTTTTAATAAATTTAGTTCTAAATTATCAAACTCTACAGTGGACACATTTTTTATTCTATCAAAGAACTGTGGTGTTTCTTCATAAACTTTTTCTTCATCCTTGTCGGTTTTCTTCGATGTAGATTGTAATTGTGATTCCCAATAATCAAGTTTTTCCTGTTGTTTTTTAAAAAAACGTGTAGATTTCATTTTTAATTTTGTGTCGGATATTATTGTCTGTTATTTCAAACTGATATTGATGTAATTTTGAAGCTAGTTCACTGTGGATATAATATAGATATGTACTCACGTTATCTCGTATGTGATACCACTTTTTATTTTCTAAAACCATCCAATGTTTTTTCGCTTTTTCTAGGACTTTATTAACTATGTTAGAATTTGTTTTTGATTTTATGTTAATGAATTTTGGCACTAAGTTACGACGTTTACACTCGCGAATGAACCACAAATGTTGAGAACACATCGCTTGTTTCCGTTTTAATTTGTTGTAAAACACTATCAATTTTGCTGCACTTGCATTTTTAATAATATTGATGTTTTTTGTTGATATTTCTTTGGAGTTTTATCAAGAAATATCAACAAAAAACATCAATATTATCTACTACATAGTACGTGTTTTTGTAAATTGTATAAAATAGCTTACTCACGCGAGGTCGGTAGCCTTCCACCTCTACTCAAAAATATAATATTATTAAATACTCCTTCAAAAAATATTTTTAAATACATAAATGATATTGTCAAAACATTAAAATATTCAAAAATAAAACTCTTTGCAGACGATGCCTTAATATATATATCGGGAGAAAATTATAAAACAATTATGGACAGACTAAATCATGATCTTAATAGTGTATCACTGTGGCTAAAAATTAATAAATTAAAATTAAATGTTAACAAAACTAAATATATGAATATAGGAAACAAAAGAATAGAAATTACACCATCAATTGTAATAGAAAATGAAAAACTCAATGAAGTCACTGAAATGAAATATTTAGGTGTAATGTTGGATTCAAAACTTACATTTCACCAAAACGCTAAGATGGTAATAAATAAGATTGCAAAAAAATATCAATTTTGGGAAGGATCAGAAGATTTATTGATAAGGACTCCTGCAAAACTATTTACAAAGCAATTATTGAACCACACGTTAACTACTGTAGTAGCATTTTATTTTTATCAAACAAAGAAAACATAGATAAACTAACTGTATTACAAAATAAAGCCTTTAGAATCATTTTGAAAAAAAACAGATACACGAGGGTAAAGTCGATGGTAAATGAAATGAAATTATTAACATATAAACAAAGAGTATTTTACAATACAATGATATTTGTTCATAAAATTATAAACTCTAATAAAAAAACAGAATTTTGGAAAAAAATTGATCGGAACCAGCATGAACACGATCACAATACTAGAGAAAAGAACAAAATTAGACTTCCATTTAGGAAAAAGGCAAAGTCACAAAATTCAATTTTATTTAAAGCAATTAAAAAGTATTACGAAATGGAAAAAAATATTTATGAAGAAAAAAACATATCAAAATTTAAAAAAATGGTCAAGACATATATGATAAACAATTTATAAATTAAATATATTTGCAATGTTATTATTAGAACACACATAACAATATGTATGATATGTGTGCCCTACTTTAAGATTTAAATAAAAAAATAAAATAAAAATTTCAAAAGCGTAAAACTGGATACTTTGTGGCAGAATGCAATTTATTTTTATTTTAAACTAATTTGAAGGTGAAGCTTTTCTAACACAAGAGTACCGCTTGGTAAACAAATTATGTTTTTCCATTCTGCCATTTGGTGGCTTAAAATTTAAAAGCTTGAAAATATTTTTTCCTCACCGAGCATCCAATTAAACGAGCCATCACAGCGGCCCTAAGGGCTTGTTATTTAAAATTCTCGAATGAATATCGCTATGATGCGGAAACAGGCTGTTGCGATTTATTTAAGGGGTGTATTTTAATTCATTTAAATAATCTCGAGCAGCTATACATATAAAATTGTAGTTAAAGTTAATGTTTTAAATAAGTATGCATTTTATAAATTACGTAACGTTTTGCAAACGAAAGCCAAATAATATACTCAATAAATTTAAATTTATTTCAACAGAGAGGGAAAACATTTTTGAGAAGGGAATATGGAAGTCTAGGCATTTACAGGGCTTATGACCTGTCATTGGCTGGTTCAAGTGGCCACTTTACACACTATGTAACATTTACCATTCTGCCCATGTTTGAACATCCACATTTCCTCAACTCTTCCATCTGTTGACTTTTGTGAAGTAAAAGAGCTGAAACCTTTATCACGTGGGTGAGATTCATCCGGCTGAACCAAATCACCTACTAGACAACGCCTAAAAAAAAATTTTACAATTTTTATACTTCTTTTACCAGGTAGTAATTCAACAATGTTTGATTATGTCCAAATGCTTGCAGACTTAAGAAAGATTTAAGAAACTAAATACGATAATTGGAGAAATTAAATGGAAAATAAAAATAAAGACAAGAAACGAAATACACTCATATTTGAGGAGAAAAATGGAGATTTACATTATTAACACATTTTATGCAGAGAAAGGTATTTAGTTTTACCCGCGCGTCTCACTGGTGCTTATCGGCGGAAAGGGTAGAAATACCCACTACGCCGGCTCCACTTTGAAGGCGGGAAAGGTAGGTAAATCTTCTAGAATCTAGATTATTTTATGGTAATCCTTCAAACGCTCCAAATCATACTGACATCTATAAAAAAACGAAGATAAGCTGTCGTTTCATTTACCTACGCACACATTCTTTTAAACTCTAGTGAGAAACATGAGTGCTTGCGCGTCAGATGATTTGTTTAGTGACTATTACGTCGCTTTAGTTCGTTTTTGTCCAACAAACCATTTTCAACGAAATTGAGTTAAGTATACTGGAGTTCTGAGTAAGCCTTTATTTCTAAAATTTAAATGAATTTTTTAAAAATAGTTTAAGGTGTTGTATTTTGTCTTAAGTTGTGGTCATTATTTATTTATATATACGCCCAATGGGCATTTTATGGACATATTTATACATAGAAAGTTATTATAAAGGAAAGTAGAAAGACACAATGGTATTTAGTAGACTCGGTGGGAGCGGAAGCGGGAGAGAGGTGTTTAAATTGAATTTGATTCAGTGATCGTTTGAAAGAAGACAACTTGTATTTATGCTTATTTCTTTAAAAAAACTTTAAAACTCCATTTCTGCAGATTTGTATTTTGGTCCGTTGAACAAAAACGTACTTAAGCGATGATTAGTCAATGAGTTAATGAATTATAACCGTCTTTTTTTCACATTTTATTTTTATATGATTGGTGAGCAGTAGCAGTATTATAAAAAGCAGTACATATTTTCAGAGAGAACTCTGATAGTTTGGAGAAAATTATCTTCCTGGGAAGTATCGAAGGGACAAGGTCGCGTGAACGTCAACCGAAAAGAAGCCTTGGTTACGAAACTATCAGAACTATTAACGAGCGATTAGAAATGCATATTTTTTTAATTGAAAACATACTATACATGATTTAATATAATATTCACAAGGAGTTTTTGTAAAAAACTCGTTTAGGGACATGCAGATAACAATATTTATTTACAGACGTTTTTATATTTTAAACTATAACATTATTTACAAAAGCAGAATAAAAATTATGATACACTACAAATTAAAAGGGTATGAAAAATATTTTAAAATAACAAAATAAACATAATACAAGGTATGGAAATAAAATCAAAATTATGTATACATTATACATTCTGGGAAAGAAAAATTAAAAAATTTAAAAAGTTTAAAAATTACATGTATGTATATATAAAAACTGAACTTGTACGAGAGTGCAAATGTTAAATATTACAAGAATAAAAAATGTTTTTTTTTTAAATAACAAAATATGTGCACCCAATACAGGGTAAAAAATATCAAAAGCGTATTAAAATTACATATACATAATACAAGCTAAAAAAGTATAAAAAAACACAAAAAATATTTCAATAGTATTAAAAATTACATATGCAAAAACGGTAAAATATTAAAAGTTATATGTTCAAGATGCGCATTCTCCGGATAAACTAACATTATTTATTCAAAGTACTGCTGGAAAAAATAATTCTTCAATTCGCACGTCCTGTTTCTATATTTTGAAATTGGTACATAAAATTTTTGTGGCAATTTATCAAATTCTTTGAAACCTATGTATTGTAAAGATCTAGTACCAAACTTCGTAGACTTCACAGATCCAATATAAATATTATTTTTTGATCGAGTATTGTACTGATGGATGTCTCTAATGAAAGCTGGCTTAATGGTGCTGTGCATTGAGTCGAGGGTTGTATTAATGAAAGGGCCAGTTATCTCGAAATAGGAAAGCATGCTAAAGCTAGGGTTTCCTAGGACAGCGGTGCCCGTATCTTAACGGCCGTAGTGAACGGTGATGCGGTAGACAGCCGTCGTTGAGGTGACTAGAGAGTGGTTTTATTTTTAACGGTGTTATCAACACCGTTTTCCGAGGAAACCACTCTTTAGTCACCGTTACGACGGCTGTCCACCGCATCACCGTTCACCACGGCCGTTAAGATACGGGCACCGTTGTCGAATGCGCATCTTGAACATATAACTTTTAATATTTTACCGTTTTTGCTTGCATATGTAATTTTGAATACTATTGAAATATTTTTTGTGTTTTTTTATACTTTTTTAGCTTGTATTATGTATATGTAATTTTAATACGCTTTTGATATTTTTTTACATATTTTGCACATATTTTGTTATTTAAAAAAAACTTTTTTATTCTTGTAATTTTAAACATTTGCACTCTCGTACAAGTTCAGTTTTTATTACATACATGTAAATTTTAAACTTTTTAAATTTTTAAATTTTTCTTTCCCAGAATGTATAATGTATACATAATTTTGATTTTATTTCCATACCTTGTACTATGTTTATTTTGTTATTTTTAAACATTTTTCATACCCTTTTAATTTGTAGTGTATCATAATTTTTATTCTGCTTTTGTAAATAATGTTATAGTTTAAAATATAAAAAACGTCTGTAAATAAATATTGTTATCTGCATGTCCCTAAACGAGTTTTTTACAAAAACTCCTTGGCAATATTATATTAAATTATGTATAGTATGTTTTCAATTAAATAAAAAAAATGCATTTCTAGGAAACCCTACCTTTAAAGGAATGATTTTTGTTTCAAAATAAACGTCCCTTACATGAGTATCATACGGTAGGTGAAACACATTTCTGATCGCTCTATTCTGAATAACCTACACCTCTTAGTTAAAAAATAATATTTTTAGGCGTTGCCTGGTATGTAGGTGAAATAATTCAATTAGATGAATCTCACCCGCATAAATGAAGGTTTCAGCTCTTTAACTTCACAAATATCAACAGATGAAAGAATTGAAGGAATATAGATGTTCAAATATAGGCAGAATGGTGAATGTTACACAGTGTGTAAAGTGGCCACTTAAACCAGCCATTGACAGGTCATAAGCCCTGTAGATGCCTGGACTTCTATATTACCTTATCTTAAATGTTCTTCATCTCTGTTGTAATATGTTAATAATAATGATAACATTAAAATTAACACATTGAATATTTTTTTGTTCTTACATTTTGCAAAACGTATCTCCTTTTTTAATGGTTTTATTACCTACTATAAAAAAGTGGCCAAATTTATGAATAAAAATAAATCACTTTTTTATTAGCGAGTATTTTA
Source organism: Micrasema longulum (assembly GCF_059751315.1). Lineage (NCBI taxonomy): Eukaryota > Metazoa > Arthropoda > Insecta > Trichoptera > Brachycentridae > Micrasema > Micrasema longulum. The sequence goes on from NW_028277361.1 coordinate 93,534, forward strand.
AAACGTAATAAAGCATTTTGTTAACAATTTAAATAATTTTACACTCCAGCAGTGTTATAAAAAATACGAAATACATGTATAGCGTTTCGTGAGTCAAACAGCTATAGCCAATAATTAAGTTTATCTCGTTGTGGTCTTGCCTTTCTTAGCAATCTTTACTAGAATGATTTATTCTATGTCAAAACATTTAAGTTTGTATGTGAAAATTCTTGATGAAAGTTCATTGTAATTTATTATATAAATAAAAGACGAGTGATACTTTAATCCGCAAATTTGGAATATCCAGTGACCGGTTTAATCGCTTTCGCGTCATAAGTTGAAAAAGATACAATACGCAATATTTTTAAATGTACCTACACTTAAGATAATATTTAGTTTTATATCAATTATCCTTTCACTGTATAATATTCACCAGTCTGAAAATGCCCATTAGAGGGTGAAAGCGCTAATTGGTCAAAATAAATAAGTGGAAGTGTACCAAGTATTTTTAAATTAATAACTTTTATGTAAATATAAGTTATTACATCATTACAATGGAATTCCATCAAGAATTGTCAATAAATAATTTAAATGAAATAATAAACATATCAATGAAACTTCTTGATTTAGTCAACCAAGAAGTTTCATTGATAAGTTTATTTATAATTTTATCATAAGCATTATCTATGGAGTTTTATCAAGAAATATCAACAAAAAATATCAATATTATAGTGTGAAATAGGCTATTCTCCGCCGGGTATCGCGCGGCTGGTTTGTTTATTTGAAAGTTCTTGTAATAATGAACATACTTTAGTTAGTATGAGCAAAAAGTAGCAACGAAAATCAATATATCGCCAGGATTCAGTAACTCATTCAACTATTTTACTCGAATTACTGTAAACGCTTCGGAACGGGGACCTATTTAAAGGTTCGCTGTAAGTGTCAATAAAGGCTAACGCGCTGCACTGCAAATGCGATTACGTGCCGTTTACAATAAATGGAAAGACCTTTTCGCGTAAACGTCAAAGGTAGCCTGAAATTGACTTTTTGGCCGTTAATATATCATGGATTGGACCCTCGTGCAAATCCGAGAAATATTGACTTTGAAACGAATGAAAGAGTTACCCCAACATTGATAATGCCGACAAAATATAGGGGCGGAAAAGAGTAATCATTTTACATTCCGCAGAATTCAGTTACTTTCAACACCGTACATTTTCCCCGCAAGGATACGTAAAGTGAATTTAAGAAATATAAAAATAAAAAAAAATATTTGTTTATTTTTCCATGCACATATTATTGACAAAGAAATACAATTATAAAAATACACTTTAAAAAATACATTTTAAAATTAAGCTATAACATGAATTGAAAAGATTGATAGTTATATATACATAGGACATGAAATAAAGCTCGGCAAAGATAATCAAGAGGTAGAAATATAAAGAAGGCGAGGTTTAGCATGGGCCGCCTTTGGTAAGCTCTCATATATCCTAAAGGCGGCCTTCCTGGTGTAGTGGTCAAGACGCTTGACTCACGCACGGAAGGTTCGGGTTCGATTCCCGGTGAGAACACAAAAATTAAAAGTGTGATTTTTCTCAAGCCTGGGTGCTCTGTGATGTAATTTACCACTGTAATTAGGCCTCTTAGCCTGTTGTGGTGCAAAAAAAAAAAAAAAAAATCTCCGTAAAAAAAAAGTATTTAATTTATTTAAAGAAGAAACTTTTTGATGCTTGTGTTCTCCCTGTACTGACATATGGCTGTGAAACTTTTGTGTTCACGAAAAAAATTTTACACAAATTATCAGTGACACAGAGAGCCATGGAAAGGAGAATGCTGGGTGTTTCGTTGAGAGACAGAAAAACCAATACATGGATTAGAGCGAGAACAAAGATCACCGATGTAGTCCATAGGGCTGCCAACCAGAAATGGAGCTGGGCTGGTCATATAGCCAGAATCACAGACTCTAGATGGACCAAAAAAGTCCTGGAATGGCGACCCAGAACGGGTAGAAGAAGTGTCGGCAGGCCTAAGACAAGGTGGTCTGATGACATAAGACGAGTTGCAGGAAGTGGTTGGATGCGGTTGGCTGGGGATAGGGAAATATGGAGACTAAAGGGGGAGGCCTATGTTCAACATTGGACAAGAGACGGCTGATGATGATGATGATGATGAATTGGAAAAAATGCCCACAAAGACTACAGCGTCTGAGCGTGGGACATTCCTTTTTGAATTATTCAAAAGTTTATGGCATATATATATGGTATGATATAAACATGAAAAGAAAAGAAAAGAAAAACTTAATTAACATATGCCGATATTACGAAAACATGATTTATTTGCAGTATGCATCTTTTTCAGTCTTTTTGTCATCTAAATTTGTTGCAAAACAGGGGGAAATTTTTTTTGAGAGGGCAATATGGAAGTCGAAGCATTTACAGCCATTGGCTGGTTTAAGCGGCCACTTTACACACTGTGTGACATTTACCATTCTGCCTATGTTTAAACATCCACATTTCCTCAACTCTTCCATCTATTGACTTTTGTGGAGTAAATGAGCCGAAACCTTTATCATGTGGGTGAGATTCATCCGGCTGAACCAATCCACCGACTGAGCAACGCCTTAAAACAAATTTTCAAATCCAGCTAGTCTGCAAACATTTAGACATACTCAAAACATTGTTGAATTAACTAACTGGTAAAAGAAGAAGAATAAAAATTGGAAAATTGTTTTCAGGCGTTGCCTAGTAGGTGAATTGGTTCAGCCGAATGAATCTCACCCATATGATAAAGGTTTCGGATCTTTTAAGTCAACGGATGGAAGAGTTGAGGAAATGTGGATGTTTAAACGTAGGCAGAATAGTAAATGTTGCAGTCTGTAAAGTGGCTACTCAAACAAGCCAACGGCAGGTCATAAGTCCTGTAAATGCCTACACTTCAATATTCCCTTCTCAAAATTGTTTTCCCTCTCTGTTGAAATAAATTTAAATTTATTGAGTATATTATTTGGCTTTCGTTTGCAAAACGTTACGTTATTTATAAAATGCATACTTATTTAAAACGTTACGTTATTTATAAAATGCATACTCTCTGTTGCAACAAATTTATATCTAACTAACTCCCTGGGTAGGAAATTTAGCCAGTCTGCAAACATTTGGACATACTCAAAACATTGTTATATTTTTGTCGTGTTGTTCTTAAAATGGGAAGTGTGAAGTGAGATGGATACGATCTTTAAAACTATACAGGAGTGGAGTAAAGGAAATATTGTTAATTTGGTTATTTTTATTATTTTCTCTTATTACGAATCACTTTTTTAATTTCTAAGATTTCCAAGTTGACTAATTTTAATATTTTATTTTCAACATGAACTTTACAAACGCTTTCACATTACACTTCCTATCCTTACAAGACGAAAAGACTCGAGTTTTAGCCACAAGCGCAGCATGGTATTTAGTAAACATTGATTAAATAAAAAAGGATAAAATTCATTAGTTAAGTATACCTTGATAAAGAAGCTTGTCAAGTTTTGAAACAGGTCGGTAGAAAAAAATAAGTGATCAAAAACATAGTTATTTTTATTTATTTTATTTAAATTTTGTCATTGTTTTCACGAATCAATGTTAGCTAACTGGCGTGTTATTTCTCTCCTGTATAACGTTTTGAGTTGTGCCACATTATTCCCGGGGTGCGAGTTAATCACTGCTTTAATTCCCCATTCCCAAACATAATAATACATGTCGCACCTCCTGTAAAATAGAGTCGTAATTTTAAAAAAGATGTTTTGAATACAAGTATTTTATTTTTAATTGAATTCACTTCGTAACACTTTATTATAAACTTTTACGAAAACAAATAAGTGTTGCACTGTTTCATTTTTTTTAAGAACACTACTACAGTTTCGGGAGAGCACTCCACCCATCAACGGATGATAAAAAACTGTTTTACATCAGAGTTATATATCACCCGTACACAAATAAAATGTCCAAGTATTGTATATGAATATATTTTTTATAAGCCGTGTCAATTTAATATTAATATTTATTTTGTTGGATAGTTGAAAAAAGTATATAAAAAAGTTGAAGTTATTATTATAAAATCTTATATTTTTTACAATATTGAAAACAAAAATAAACTTAAAATCTGCACTATACTATGAAGAGAGGGGGATTTATAGCAAACAGAAATCTTGCATAAACTCAGAACCAATAACAGATTTTAAGTATAACGAAAAAAAAATTATTTTTTAATTTGTTGTAGTAAATCGCGCGTTTATTTTGTTGAACGAGTGCCGCATCATAGACTTTGTTTCCATCAACCACCAGTGTTTAGCTCCAGATCGGGGGCCTGTTCTAGTGTTGGTGCCGCCCGCAATTGACCAGTCGGACCACAGCAATTCCATCAAGAATAGACCAGGATAGTGGCCTCCATTCCTAATCAATCTCATTCGTTGGGGTTGTGACCGATTGACACTACATACCGCATATCGAGGATATTTTCTTATTTTATTTAAATTAAAATACAGTCCACTCCGCTAAATGATATCGTAGAAGGCGTAGGGCTTCGCCCCCCGCAAAGTTTTCCCACAACTGTTAAACCAATAAGTTATATTGTTTTTTTTTAATAAAAAAAAACACATTTTATTAAATTTATTGCAACAGAGAACTGTGTAACACAGTGTGTAAAGTGGCCACTTAAACCAGCCAATGACAGGTCATAAGCCCTGTAAATGCGTAGATTCCCATATTCCCTTCTCAAAAATGTTTTCCTTCTCTGTTGCATTAAACTTAATAAAATGCGATTTTTTTGATAAATAAAAAAAATGATTTTTTTTCATTGGCTGGTTTAAGTGGCCACTGTGTAACACAGTGTGTAAAGTGGTCATTTAAACCAGCCAACGACAGGTCATAAGCCCTGTAAATGCCTAGACTCCCATTTTCCTTTCTCAAAAATTGTTCAATTCAAATTCTATCAACAACTCCCTAGGGAGAAAATCCAGGCAGTCTGCAAGTATAATTCTCAAGGCACTCTCTTAATACCCATCCACAATTCCTCTTTTTTCTCTAACTCATATAGTGTTTATGCGGCTCGACTGTGGAATCATCTCCCACCTACCATCAAAGATGTTACTACATTATCTCTATTTAAATCACGTCTGAAAAAACACCTCCTTTCTCTTCCTTAATCTCTACTCCTTTCCTTTTTCCTCTTTCCTCTTTTTTCCTTTTTCCCATTGAGTAATAGTTTTGATTTAAGGTAATTTATAAACAAATACGTTTATTTCTATTTTAATATACTTTTAGCTTTTTAATCTTTTTTTTTCTATTGAATATGTTCTGTAACTTGAATTACAAAAATAAAACTTTTATTTTATTGGTTGGTTGGAAGAAATTGCCATTTGGCAATAAGCCCGCCAATGTACAAATAACATTATGTACAAAAAGTTAAATAAAATAAAAAAAAGTATTTGGACATACTCAAACATTGTTGACATTTTATTAAGTTTTCAAAACGTAAATCAAAACAAAATATGTGTCCTATAAAGGATTATGATGGGACATTATTTTAGTTTTTAACCTCTCCTGAAAAACCTGTTTGAGTTATGACTTTATTTTATCGGATGCGCGGTATGTACGTTCTTTACGCCTGCATTTAAAATCCGTACTGTTGATGAGCTAATTAAAATTCGTATCACAGTTTAATGTTAGAGGAAATTGGACTCGTCGCTACAAGTTATTTCACAGTCGAGTCCAGAGACATATATTTTACATTTTAATTCCGAGTCCTGTGGTGAAGCGGGCCAGACGGGGTTAAGTGCAGCGGATATTATTTTTACGTAAATTGGATACATTATATCGCTAACTGCCAGGGATGAAATTAACGTCCGCGGGGTTGGAAGGTGGCGAGACAACGAAGGGTGAGATGTTGGGCTGTTCAGCATAAATCGACTACAAAGGAAAAATAATTTAACAATATTTTGAGTTTGTCCAAATTTTTGTAGACAAGAACTGGATTCAACTCCCTGGGGAGCTGTTTATATTAACATATTACAACAGAGATGAAGAACATTTAAGAAAAGGTAATATAGAAGTCTAGGCATCTACAGGGCTTATGACTTGTCAATGGATGGTTTAAGTGGCCACTTTACACACTGTGTAATATTCACCATTCTGCCTATATTTGAACATCTATATTCCTTCAATTCTTTCATCTGTTGATGTTTGTGAAGTCAAAGAGCTAAAACCTTTATTTATGCAGGTGAGATTCATCTACCTTTTCTTAAATGTTCTTCATCTCTGTTGTAATATTTTAATATAAACAGCTCCCCAGGGAGTTGAATCCAGTCCTTGTCTACAAAAATTTGGACAAACTCAAAATATTGTTGATAAATTACCTGGTCCATGAAGAAGTATAGAAATTGAAAAAATAACATTTTAGGCGTTGCCTAGTATGTAAGTGAAATAATTCAATTAGATGAATCTCACCTGCATAAATAAAGTTTTTAGCTCTTTAACTTCACAAACATCAACAGATGAAAGAATTGAAGGAATATAGATGTTCAAATATAGGCAGAATGGTGAATGTTACACAGTGTGTAAAGTGGCCACTTAAACCAGCCATTGACAGGTCATAAGCCCTGTAGATGCCTAGACTTCTATATTACCTTTTCTTAAATGTTCTTCACCTCTGTTGTAATATGTTAATGAAAAATAATTTTATTATTTTTTAAATTGAAATTTTTAATACAAAATATCAATCAAATTTAGTTTTCCTATTTTCTTACTTATCAACGAGCGTTTTCGCCTGATCATGCCACACTAGTCAACATACGATACAAGACTTTATATCAAAATGTTTCTTTTTTGGATGACAACTCTTGTGTGTTGGATTAGTTCCGACGTTTCGGCTACCATTGCAGGAACCTCCTTCGGATTAAACTTGTAAAACGTGAATTATTATTGAGAGAATTGAGCAGAAAAATATTTTAATAACTTTTCACATTATGAGGTAGGTTTATTATAGAAATAAAAGACGAGTGATACTTTCATCCACAAATTTGGAATATCTAGAGACCAGTTTCATCGCTTTCGCGACATCTTCGAGACTGGTATCTTTATTAAGGCGTTTAAAATATGTATACAAAACACAGGTAAGGATAGAGAATTCAAAATAATATGAAAGTAAATTAAATAAAGTTTTTTTTATCTTAAGGATATTTATCAATTTTTTTTCGGGTTAACTAATGCGTTGATATAATTCTATTTTAATGAGTTTAAGTATATTATTTTTATCGCTCGTCGTTTATTCTTATAATAAATTACAATGAACTTCGATCAAGAATTTTCACTTACAAACATAAAAGTTCTATTTGTTTTTAATGGGAAAAAAAACATCAGTTTTTACATATATTGTATACAGAAAATAAGAATAGTTATAAACGAAAACTGTGAAAAAAGTCAATATAAATTTTCCACAGTGGTGTAAGCTATTGAGTGATTACATACTTGGGTAGGTTTTTGCAAAAAATTAAATCAATTTGATGATTAATAAAAAAGTTAATGAAAAATTGTGATACCTGGTCTACCCTGGTAATAGACCCTAGTAATTATTGTTCCTAGACCAGAAGGGTTATTTAAAAAATAATTCAATACCTTTTCGTTTACATAAGACGATTTTAAAAAAATACTATTCGTAAAAAATGCGAATGTTTCTTCAGAGAAAAAAACTACTGAAATTCTTTGAAGGAATTTTTTGCAATATTTTAAACATTTATTCCGTGGTAAAATCTCGTCAAACATCCATGTTACATTTCACGAATTCCTCGCGGGCTATTTTTAGGCAGCGAAACATCAACAGGCATATTTCTTCCCTTCAAAACACGACGCCGACGTGGTAAATTTGGAAAACGTATTATGTTATATAAGAGTCGCCTGAGGTTTTATTCCGGGACGCCTAGAATCCGGGGCATATGCAATCCGCACAGCAACGACGCTGTGCCGGCTGCGGAGATGGGGAAAATTTAGGCGTGCCGGGAAATTAAATAAGTTGACGTGACGTCGCTTATTTCGCTTCCTGGCCCTGTATTACAAAGGGAAGTTAACATTTATCTTCAATTTTATCTACTATACAAAGTCAAATTTAAATCTCTGTATACATTTTTTTCCTAAACGCGTTCAATTACAGGTAACCGACGAACAGCGCTACCAACCCCCATCACGTAAAAATCGTTAGATTTTTTAATTTTTTTCTTTTTCAAAAATGTTTACAAAACAGTCTTAAATTAAAGTCTTGCCGAGTAGAATACATACAACTCGTCAGCAGGTTCTTATAAATTGCATTGATTATTTACACTTACATACATTAATAATAATTTTATTTGAAATCATATTACATTTTACTTTATCAAAAATTTAAAACTATCACCAATACAAAAATCATTTTTCTATTAACCATAATTTGAGCAAACGTCTCACTCTTGTATTTAACTAAGTATTTTTAATATTGTTTGGTAACATGTTAAATATTTTAGGTATACTGTATTGCAGTGTCCTTTTGCCATATTTATTACAATATCTAGGAACAGCTTGCCCTTCCATACTAGTAAACCTGGTGTTGTAATCATGTACCGACTTGTGTTTATACTCGGAGTGCGACGCATGCTGACAAATTAATTTGTACCAAAGTAGAGCCCAAACAGATAATTTATTTACAGTTTTATGCATCAATGATATTGAAATATTGTGTCTTTGGCGGTATACATCTTTATGTAGTAGCAATTTGATCATAGAATTTTGCAAAGTTTGAATAAAATTAATATTAGTTTCACTTGATAACCCCCAGGAAGTTATAGCGTATCGTATAATTGATTCATAGAGAAATAAATGAATAATTCGTAAAATATTAACAGGGACATAATATTTTTATATGTACATTCTATTACTTATTGCTCTTTATCGCTTACACAATTTTCTTATATGTACATCCCATTTAAAATTACAATCTATAGTTTAACCTTAATAAGCATACTGCTCAATATTTTCACACATGCACAGTTGCATAATATCACTATGGATACACGTATAGTTATGTGATAAAATTTACGGTGTTGTGGGAGTTTTATAGTTCGGTGATCTTATGTGCATAAAGTTGGTTTTCTTTGAGTCAATTATTAAACCTGCGTCTTGGGACCATTTTTGCAGGTTTATAAAGTCTTCTTGCAATAATTTCTCTGCAGTTTTGAGATCCTTGTGAGACACAACTAAAGCAGTGAAAATTAATTAGTAGATTTTTGTGGCAGTGAAGGGAGGGGTATCTGCTAATCGTGTTAATTTATTTTTTAAATTACATAGACAAAACCATTCCTATATTGTAGTAAAGTCGGTAGGGTTGGCAACACTGAAGAAGGTACTTAATTTTTTTATACAAATGTGCACATTTTCGTACATAAATATTGATTTGACTTTATACCGTCTCGATACGTACCGACGAAGATAGCGTTTATAATCGCGGCCTTGGGAGATATGTGAGAAAATTAGATTGAAGGGATATTTCGTAATCTGAACGGTTTTATTTAACTCGATAAGAACTTCAGCTACCGCGCATAAGTTCATGGACTTACTTGACGGGTTAACTCTCAAAAGACCGCTAAATGTTGATAACCAGAAAGTAATAGTTTTCGAAAGTGAAAGTGAAAGTATAACTTATGTGTGATTCGTGTAAATCTTAGAATAATAACCTTATAGATTCGCCCATACGGAGAAAAAAATTTTGTATAATTATTGACCACAAAGTTAGTCGCAGATTACAGCGCTAAAACGGGCCGTAGGTTCACAGGTTAAGAAGAGGGAAATATCACTTTTTTAAAACATTTTTAAAGAAATAAAGGTCTATGAAATGCTGTCCAGTAAAAATTTTTTTTTGCTAATTATTTTATTTTATTTAATTCGAATACAAACAGATGTACAGGTTAAATTGATTTTTAAAAATCTTTATAAAATGTATACACAGTAGGGCCTGCCATCCAATTATATGTATTTACTAAATAATACTGTAATAAAGCGACGACGGCTTAAAGTTTAAAAGTATATAAATAACAAATATACTATATATTAAAATAAGATAAATATGGACAAAACAAGAAGATAGTGGGAAAGAAAAGAAGGAAATTGATAAGGAGTGGTAAAGGATGATTGAAGGAAAGTAATAGTGGGAAATTGCATTATTTATTATTTACAAATAGCTAAAAAGATTTACGATGCTAATGTTGATGGATTGTCCGCCTCATGGAGTAGTGGTCAGCGCATTTGCCTACCATGCAAGAGGTCTCATCGTCATCAAACCCTTATCTGCACTCGAAGGTGCGTTGGGCGCCGTATTGATAAATTAATGCAGCATACCTCGAGCATATGTTACAGTACGGTAAGGTGATCAGTCTTACGCTTCGGGTGCCAGTCCAGGGACAGTGAAATATTGCAGTGTAAAACCACCCAAAAATATTTCACGTCGGTCCTCCCAGGAATCGTACCCAGGACTTCAAGCACGATTAGCGAAAGCGCCAACCACAGCACTACGAGACGGATACCCACTCGATGTTTTATTCGGGATTTTTACCTAAGAGTAGCTGTCGGGTAGAAAACGCTCATCTTGGATCCTGGTTCCATTTTACATACACAGAACTGTATTTTTCATCCGTCTTGACACCTAATATTTTAGAAAAACAATTATTTTAGCACGTGCAGTACTAATTTCAATTAATCATCGAGTTATTCGGTCATTTTGAAAATAATTTATGTCTCAAAAACAAACAAATTACGTCTTATAATAATGAAATACCTAATTAATGAAAATACGAGAATTCAGTTTCAAATAGCTAAAAAAGCTTGTATGTTTTAATTATAAAACTCAGGTTTAAAAGTTAATAATATTAATTTAGCCTATGGTAATATAATTTTAGACAAAAATCACAATCATCTCCCTCGATGGCGGGAGATACTTAAATTGACCCGTCCATTACGCGGCGAACTTCCGCTTTTATCGAAAAGTGGGGAAAGAGGAGTCAAACCTCATTTCCGGTATGAAATACTCCGGTGTAGACGATGCCAATGAAGTACATACATAACAGGAATAATATCAATCTATGGAAGTCTTGTGAAGTAAAGACTAAACACGTAGAACGAAAATACCAAATAAAATATTGAAACAAATTCAAAACGAATATGGTGTACCTCAAGGATCGATTCTGGGACCAAATTATTAATACATTTGTTGATTTTAAGGTGTTGTTATATTACTGTGCATAAGGATACTATACCAGCATACGTTTTAGATACCGATGCAAAAGTTTATAATTTTTTTATTTTTTTTAATAGTTAATGATTTTGTGAACGAATGTCATTGTATAAAGGGAGTTTTCTTTGTTTACAATGTGTAAGTACGGGTAAACGTCGTTTTGCGCCGGTTCGATTTACGCCGATTTACAATTACGCCGGTTGCTGCCGACGTGGGATTCCCCGGTTCGGCCGACATCAGACAGTAGGCGCTGCGATTCTAATAGCAGAGACACTTTTACACGTTGTTTTATTTTATTACCGTGTACGCGAGCAGCCTACTGTGTGTGTGAAATTGTTTCCGAGTTAGTTTTCGTTTGGTTTTTAAGAAAAATAAAAAGGTATGATTGTATTTTTTATTTATAATATTTGTAGTTTATTCTAGGTATGATTCGCAAGAAAGGAATCAACAATCGAAGCAAATGAAATCAGGTGCTTTTTAAAAAAAGTTTGTATTTTAACGATTACAAACTATTATTTTTAATGGATACTAAATTGCTGAATTTCCTAACAATTTCTTATATCAACTTATTTTTAATGAATTTTTAGTAATGATTAAACAGTTTTAACTGACATTTGACACATTTTAGAAAAACGGATTCTTACACAAAACGAACCACTATTGGTAAATAAAACAGAGTGACATTTGCAAAAATAATTATATCCTTGAAAATTAATTATTTTACATTTTCTAATTCAACCATAAACAAGTACCTAGGTACCTAATTAAATTCAATATTTGAAAATTTAAAATTTTTGGTTTTGGAATGCAACATAAACAAGTACCTAGGTATCTAAATATCAATAAGTGTTTTATCTTTTAACCGGATAGTTTTTGCACGTTTTCACGACACAGTTATTTTTCTTTTTTTTGGTTCCGAATCCAATATCAAGGTAACGTCACAACCCAACTGGCAGTTAAGAAAAGACTGAGTTCGCGTTGAGCATGAGTTGAGTGTCATAATTGAAGAATGCTCAGGGCAAAACGCGGTCTGACTATTTTTCATTATCACGTATTCCCGTATTTTCTCCCTGGATTATAACACTAGAGCAGTGATGTTTGCACAATTTCGAATTAAGCACGACGAGGACTCTAAGCCAATTACACGAGGAAATAAAACGAAAAATTAACCCTTATTACAAATATATAAATAGCTTAATAATAGTAGGCAAGCCAACGTTCGGGCAGGACAACGTATGTCAGGTCCGCTAGGATCTTATAAACTTTATATTAACATTCCAGAAAATTTACGGTTGTATAAAGAGAAAATATATTTAATTTTCAGGAACAAGAATACCGGTTAGAAGCACGCTTTGAATGAATGTTTAGACGGAGCGAAAAAGTGGAATAACGGAAAAATGAGTAATAAAAATAAGCTAGCACATCTGAATGCATTTTCATATATTTCTGGAGCACAACTGAAAATGACAAAGAGTCGAGGAGTGCGGAGTTAATGGATCATATTTCATAAAAGCTTTAAGGCGAGACTTCGGGGCAATAAGCGTTTGTCTCGGACACACGTCTGTTCTGCCAACAGACGCTCTCATTTACACAAACAATTTACTTATGATATCATTAACGTATTGCAAAATAAATTAGATTAATAATAGCCTTCCTAGCGTAAGAAGGCTGTAAAAAAATATGTCTAAGGGCAGGGATGAAGGTTATAAAAACACAAGTATTACCGAAAGCATTATTTTACGTAGAAATAAAAGAAAATGTCGCAAAAATGTATGTGATTTAAAATGCTTCTATTTCTTTTCAAAAACAAAAAAATAAAATTTTGCTTCGGCCACTTGGATGTTCAATTTATTATCTTCAAATTATTACAAAGAATTTTAGTTCGATACTAAGTCATTATTGAGATCCTATTACTAGGGATGGAAAGAACAAGAAAGATATTGAAAGGAGGGTGAGTGCCAGGAACAAGGTGAACGGTGCACTGAAATCTACTTTGACAAACAAATGTTTATCGCAGGAGGCAAAACATGCAGTTCACAATGGAGTTCTAGTGCCAACTCTAATGTATGGAAGAGAAGTATGGAACTGGAAAAATAATTATGAAAGTAGGTTCAATGCTGTCAAGATGCGATCCCTCAGGCGAATGTCTGGTAAAACGATGTATGAAAGGTGCGCAAATGCGAGATCCGTGAACTGTTTAAGGCTGAGGACGTGCATTAATTATCGACAGAATCAAGAAAAGGAGGCTGCGTTGGTTTTAACATGTAGAGCGAATGGACAGCGAAAGAACGGCAAAAAAGATCTACGATGCAAAATTTGATGGATGCACGATCAAGTCCATCAAATACTTAAAGATGGACAGGTCAAGAGTAGGAATAATCGGCGTAAATACATAAGACAGAGTGATATGGCGTTCTATCCTCTCTGCCTACCCCTACGGGGAAACGGCGTAATGGTTTGTTGTTTGTATAAAAAAGCTATTCACGTCACCAGAAAAAGATAGTAAAATAACTCGGATCTCCATCTCGCTTATTCTGACAAAACCCACACCTGAAAACAGCGACGGGAAATTGATTTATTGTTTCAATACTGCGGTGAAACTGATCCTGCGGCGGGGGTTAATGTTAACAGATGTCCAGAATAATGCATTGTATGAAAACAAGAAAATATGATACTGTTTTCCTGACGGGGCTGTAAATACCATAACTCTCCCTTATTCTCTCCGCCGGGGTGTCCTGTGTAACGTAGGGTTGTATATCACGTTGTGTTCGCCAAATTAGAAGCCATGTTGCAAGAACTTAAGCGAGATTTCCTTTTAATGCGGCATCAGACGCGTTTATGATGAATATTCTCTCGTGTTCGTAAACTCGAGAATATTAAATGAAAATTAAATATAAAAAAAACGAGCAGCGTAAAAGATTGTTTATATTGACACTAAATTATTTATTGTTTCAGCATTTACATTGTGCAGTACCATTTTAAATAATATACCCACCCATGTATAATTTATGTTATGTTTTTGTTATTTTACTGTGCGTTTTGCAAATAAATAATATAGGTGAACAAAATAATAATAATTATTATAATGGATAACTTATACAGTGCCATTTTCGTAATATAATACCTCAAGGGCGCTTTACAAAGTAATTATATAAAGATATAAATTTAATTTTAACTTTTTAATTTAAGAAAAATAATGTACTTTTTCATATAACTTTTTCACCACATGCTAAGAATTTAGTCAAATGATTAAGAGAACAAGTGGGTTTTAAGTTTCTTCCGAAACATCACTTCACTATCACAGTTTCGGATTTCTGCTGGAAGAGCATTCCATGCCGTAGGGCCTGCGACCGCAAATGCACGTTCGCCGAATTTAGTGCGCTGTTTGCGTAGAAGTATAATAACTTTTCCTTTCGACGTATATGTAGCTGATCTAAGCGTAAGACGTCTGTCAGATAGTTCACCTGGAATGCAGAGTTCCCTTAGATATTCTGGAGTAGAGTTGTGCAGTGACATAAATGAAATAGAAACTTAAATACGCAGTGTTTAAAACTGTCTGAACATTTTGTTAATTGTCTCCGTTTAAGTCTTCTTTGTTTATTCTCAAATGTAAAATATTTTTTTAATAAATTATTTTGTTAAGTGTCCTCGGCACGGGTAACCCCCAGTGAGATCACATTATTTTTTATTAATCATGGCCTATAATGGAAAAGCGCGTTGTTTATAATGGAAAAAAAAATGGATCAATAAATAAATACATTGTAATGTAATGTATTTATTTAGTTGGTAAAAAAAAAAACTTAAACAACTATAGTCCTTAAAATATAGCTAGATTAAAATGACAGCTGCCAAACTAGTGTCACTAGTGATGGGAAATTACTGATCACTGATCATGTACCGATCAAATCTAATTTATTAGTTTTTTCATGCAAACATGAGACTCTGTTTCCGAAAATTGATATAAAAACGCAAAAACAAGCGTATTATAGTGTGTTTAACACAATTATTTACCAAAAAATAAGACATTCATACTTTTTCCATGAACAATTCACATTGATCAATTTGTCCCATCTCTAAAGCTTTTGCAAAATGATGTAACCTTGTAAGAACGTCGTTAATAATTAGGTTTATTTTAGTTTTTTTTTATTTCAAAGCTGATTTATTAATGTTGACTTATGTGTCAAGCATTGTATTAAAAAATAAATTAACACGCCAGATATGAATGATTTTTCGTGTGACAATATAAATCACTCCTTTGACGTAACTACAAAGTTATGTCGTCACCTTTTCTGACAAATGTCATTCTTATCAAGCTATATTTTAAGGACTACAGTCATGACTTACTAAATGTTATTGAATATTTGTATATGACGTATTCAATATCATTTATCAATAACATTATGAGACGTACCCGTCTCTTCGTCAGGACACCATAGTTGTTGTACAAAATTATAAAATCTACACGACATGCATTTTAATAAGCAAATGCATTGATTAGAACAAACATGCACTGATTAGGTTATGAAAATATTTTATGTTGTGGAAGAAATAGTTGTAAAAAAGGGAGGGGATAAAGGGAGGGGAGTGAGTTTATAGGTATAGGGTGATCGTTACAATGGAACAACTACTACAAACTAAAGTAAATATTATGTAAATATTTCAAACAAGGGAAGCTAGGAAAAATATTGTTACTTTGATCAATAATCAAACAACCCTTAATATTGCCTTAAGGCCATTTCTGCCTACCTACCCCAACCGTTCAGTTTGAGAAAATTACATTGATATATTCTAAGGAATTATTCTGAATCTTAAAATTTTATACAAAATTGAGAAAAAAATAAAAATTAACACTATACCATGAAGAGAGGAGAGGAGATGGGAAGGAAAGAAGGAGAAAGGAACAACTCAAATATTTAGATAGTGACATTTTAATCTTGATTTAAATGTAAATTAAGAAGGGGCGGGGCGTCTCTAACATGTGTGGGTAGATTATTTCACAATCGAGCAGCTTCAACTGTGAATGGGAAGGCAAGAAAATTAGAGCGGTGAAAGGGTATTAAAAGGATTCTCTCGTTACTTGAACGAAGAGATAGTCCATGTTGTGATAGAGGTTAGAAGAGCTCTCTCAGATTAACAGGCGAAGTGGGATTATTTAAAATATTGTCAATTACTTTCTCTGTCACTTAATTCACATATTTATGTTTCGTTATTCAAATTTTCTTTTTGATAATCCATACATATTTTTCATTTGTTGTAATTTTGTTTTTACCTATTTTATTGCACGTGTTGACACCAATATTCGAAGGAATCCAATTAAAATTTATGGTCTCGATTCGACATAGACATATTTACATATAGACGCGTCGTATAGAGTTAAATATTTTTTTATGTGGTCACACGAAAATGCACCCATAGCAACTAGATTTGTTTATTTAAGTTAGGTTTTTTTTCAAGAGAGCTGCATTCAACGTTCATGCGTATCCTTCCAAAACTTGGAGGATACTCATTTTGGGTATATAAAAAAAAGTACAATTTAATGCTCTAATTTTTACCGCGCGCAAGAAAACATTTTTTGTATCTAATTTCCCGTAGGTCTGAAGTTCCTCATTGCTCCGCTAGTCGTAGTTTGACGTTTCCAAAAAAAAATTATGTTCATATTTTAATATTATTATTTTTAAGCTTTGTACTCAATAAAATAAATATTTCATATCAACCATGTCGGGAATCGAACCCGAGACCTCTGGATGGTAGGCGAACGCTCTGACCATTACACCACGAGGCTGACAAAGTTTAGTGTATTCATAAAATTAAAATAATAATTATTATTAATATATTCATCATTTTTTTTGTTACATCATTCCGAACTGCCGAAACAATAAAATTGTCATTTTTCGTGATACTCTCTCAGCTTTTGCGAATAATCTCTTAGGAATACATCTTATTCAATTAGTACACACGTACAACTTATGTTTTATTGCATTGTATGCTGTATAAAAAAATATTAAAAAATATGTATTACAACTTAATATGTAAATCTATTTTGTGTAATTCTGTAATTAAAGATATATATGCATGTAAAATCGACAAATGCTTTCAAATTGTATGTTTTCTAGTATGTATCTTTGTTGAATTACCTAATAAAATAAAATAAAATAAAATCATTATATATTTTTGTACATAAATATATACTATTTACCTAAGCATTAGTTTTAAATAATAATACATATAATTTATTTTTTTTAATCATTTAATGTTATTCAAAATTGTTTTCTTAGTTTTTTTGGCTGGTTCAAAGTATTTCTAATACCAAATTATATTTTTTTATCGATAATTCTATAATTGGTAATTTTTTTTTTTTTTATGTAGTTTATCTTTTTTAGACTTTCTTAATTTGTTAATTATAATTATGCTTACATGTATATTTAATTGTATTTGTAACTATCATTTAAAAGGCACTAAGTGCCGTTTATTTCAATAAAATAAAATAAAAATAAAATAAAAAGGAGTAAGATTACAACACGTCTTGCAGCTACTAAGTGAAACTTTAGCAGCTTTGTTGTAAAAAAAAATGCGTCGTCTTGTTCTCTTCATATAGAAAAAAAAGAAAAAAAGTATATCGGACATTTTTTTTAAATACTATGATATTTTCGAACCCTGATAAAAAAATATCTAGTTACGATAATATAATGTCCATTCGATCGTCCTACGTCCTAATTACCTACGTGAGTTTTATTATTCGGCGGTTGAAATTATTCTAGCTGACCGAAAATGAAAATTAAATTGTTATTTTAATTACTTAACCTCGGATACTGCGCAGTCGCCATGAACCAGCAAAGTGTAAGCAGAATTATCACGCTCAATTTATCAAAATTTAAAATGTCGTAGGTAAGCAAAAATTAAAAATATTTTAGCGGAAGAGTGATTATGTCGTGCAAATTTCACAAGATGAATTAGGTAAAAATATTCCTGGACTAATGTGTAACAAAGCATATTCAACAGATTTACTGTGGTTGAAATTGATTTTTTATTTTTTTATTTTCTTTTATTCAGGAAACATACAGTACAGCTACAAAGTTTAATATTTTACACAATTAGACTTAATTCTAATGGACCAGTGAAGTTTCCATATTAAGAAGCAATTACATGTAAGGTTAATTATGAAAGTATAAAAAAGAGAAGGAAAAAGAAAAACATAAATGAAAGTTGTATAAAAATTAAAATTTAAGTGAAAAAAAGATATTTTAAAGTTTGTAGTTTGTAGTGAGTATTTACAAATGAAAATAATATTAAAAATGATGAAAATTTGTAAGAGTAATAAAAAATAAAGAATGGAAATAAAGAATGAAAAACATGCTCAGATGTAAAAATAAAATAAAATAGTAATAACATTTTTTTTTAAAAAAGGAAAAACATAAATATACACATATTTATTTTAAGGGATTCAAAGAAACGATGAGAAGAATCTTTAAGTGAAATATAAGACAATAAATTTAGGTCAATTTAAAAAACATTTAGCGAATTCGGATAATTTCTGTTACATGGTAGGTAAGATGATCGCTCTTACGCTTGAGATGTTAATTCAGGGACAGTATATAGTTGGATAATTTATACAGCGCCATTTTTGTGAAAATCACCTCAAGGGCGGTGTGCCTTAAATAAGTATCCGTGCACGTCTTGCAGCTACAGAACGCATGGACGATTGGGATTATTGTTCCTCCATTCCAATTATGATATATTTCAATTGAAACATTTTAGAGCTAGGTTACAGCACGTCTTGCAGCTACAGAGCGCATGGACGGTAAGCTAACCCCCATTTACATTTCGCTTCAATGTGACAATGAAGTAGTGTTTGAATTGAATAAAAACATAAAAAACTCGTTTTTAAAAATAGGAGTTAGATTATAACAAGTCTTGCAGCTACTAAGCGCATGGACGGTTGAAATTCTAGACCACATTTACAAAATTTATGGTTAATAACATTTACAAATTGAGGCAAGATTACTAATCGTCCTAAATTCCAGCAACTTAAAATTATATTTATAAAGTTTATAAAAAAATAACATTAAGAAGAGTAGATAGTTTGTCAAGTGTTCATACAAAAAAGTAAACAATAAATAAATAAAACACTGTTCCAACATTATGGTTAGCGAAATAAAGAAGAATATCCGAAGAGTATAG
This sequence comes from Micrasema longulum, assembly GCF_059751315.1. Lineage (NCBI taxonomy): Eukaryota > Metazoa > Arthropoda > Insecta > Trichoptera > Brachycentridae > Micrasema > Micrasema longulum. The sequence continues at coordinate 112,980 of NW_028277361.1, forward strand.
TCGGACATGTGGCCAGCAGTAAGATATGCTGTAACCGAGGGATGGTGCGTATTGTTCTGATGACTTGGTGTCCATTTTGGTCTGAATTGTGTAAGTTTCCTCTTGTCCTCTCCCATCTGAGGTCATGGGGTCACTTTTCAGATACACACATTAAAAAATAAATTTTAAGCGTTAATGAACGATGAAAGCATCCACCCCTTTTGAGTGAGACAACCGGAAGTGTAACTAAAATGTTTTTACCTACAATTTTTCATGCCTATGATTTCAGAAAAATGCAAAATGCTGGCTACGAGCTCACCCAGATGCTTACGGGTCATGGTGGCTTCATGAGCTACCTGTATCGCTTCAAGCTCTCAGAGATCGACAGCTGCCCATGCGACGATGAAACTCCTCAAGATGTCCCTCACCTGTTGATGCATTGCCCCTTTTTCAGCTTTCAAAGACAACAGCTGGAGGCGCGATGCAGAGGCCTGGGTGAAGATCTATGCGAAATCCCATCGGTGATAGGTAATAAAGAACTCACACGAGAGGTAGTATCATACATGATAAATATAGCGCAGGAAATTGGTAAAATAAACCAAAGTAGGGAACAAAATGCCGAACACTCCTCTAGTGGAACGGAAGGCCTGTTGACTACTGCCAACAGGCCGGCTTCTCCTGAAGAGTTTTAAGTGGTTTCCTCTCCACGTGAGCAAATGCTGAGAAGTTCTTGATTAGCCCACATTAATATATCCCTCCTGATCCCAATAGTTTATATAAATTTTAAGATATTCAATTGCAGAAAAATCCACTTTTTGAAATATAAACCTTGTATATTATAAGCAAGGTAAATAATAAAGCAACTCCTATATAAAAAAAATATATTAAAAAATCCACCCCTTTCCCGAAACTGTTCATAAAGACTTGAGTCTTTCTTCAGTTTCGCATATCAATATCAATTTATTTTTTAAAAAACTAATTAAGCGAAAATTTAATATTTCTTTACAATCAAACCGCGAAAATAACAATACAAATAAACTTTAAAAACTTTCATTGTAACCCTCACTGCAGTATTGTCAGTTTGTGATCAATCAAATACACATGGTCAGCACAATCACCTTTTTCTAATTTCCCAGTATTACAGTGGAGGAATACAGAGTTAGTTCCAAATTGAGACCGCGGCCGCACTTAATGCTCTAATGAACAGATAATTAGTTAGTTAAATATTTATTTATTTTCATTTAAACACTTTATACATATATACAGTTTACATACATATGCATAAGGGCGGGCATATTGCCTTAAGGCTATTTCTTCCTACCTACCCAAACCGTTGAATTTGAGAAAATCAGTTGTATATGAACATATTGTCGGTATAATATTTTCAGTATATAACAAAATATGGATGAACATATATATTTATCAAAATTAGACAGCCTCGTGGTATAGCGGTCAACGCATTTTCCTACCATGCAAGAGATCTCGGGTTCGATTCCCGACGTGTTTGATATGAAAAGACTGATATCTAAAGCGTAAAGCTAGGGTTTCCTAGGACAGCGGTGCCCGTATTTTAACGGCCGTAGTGAACGGTGATGCAGTGGACAGCCGTCGTAAAGGTGACTAGAGTGTGGTTTTCTAGGAAAACGGTGTTATCAACACCATTTATCACCCGTTTCTTAGGAAACCACTCTCTAATCACCTTTACGACGGCTGTCCACTGCATCACCGTTCACTACGGCCGTTAAAATATGGGCACCGCTGTCCTAGGAAACCCTAGCTTTAGACTGATTACTTTACCTTCGCGTAACAGAAATGATCAAGATACGCTGCGATTGGTGTACCAATCCAGTGCCCTATGCACCATTAGGTGCGAAAAGGAAATTCATTCATTTCGTTTCTTTTACATTGATTATATTGGACATAATTTAAATTATTGTATTTAGTGTAAACAATTTTTTTGGTGTGTGCATTAGTGTCTTACACTAATATACAAAGAAATTGGCAATATTTGTGTACATACTGTTTGTTTACCTAATAAAATAAATAAAGAAATATTTTTTAATGTATTTTCATGACAACGGCCGGTCACTTGAGCCCGGGAATCTTCGTGCTCGTATGTAGTCACCATCAAACTTACTTTCCCAAATGTGAGGTGACAGGGTATGTTGGTTCATTGGCTCAGTGAATTAAACCTGTGTGTATGATTGCAAAAAAGAATCAAATTTTTAAAAATATATTTTATGTCCATTCTGCCAGGATTCGTGGTAAGCAAAAACACCAACCGCTAAAATACGAGTCAGACTAATCTCCACTCGATTTTTTCCGGATGTGTCATAATATTTATAAATGTATTGATTTTAGTACAGAAAAGTCCCAACTTATTTTCTAACAATTCACGATGTAAAAAAATATAATTGTGCTATAAAAAATTGTATGTTGTGTGTGTTGAATAAATATTATATACTGATGAAAACTTGAATAATTGTGTGTAATTATAGTCCTTAAAATATAGCTTGATTAGAATGACAGCTGTCAAACTAATTTCATTGGTGATGAGAAATCACTGATCAAATCGATTTTATCAGATATTTCATGCAATCATGAAACTCTGTTTCCAAAAATTGATATAAAAAACGCAAAAACAAGCCTAGTATAGTATGTTTAACACAATTATTCACCAAAAAATGAGACATTTATACTTTTTCTATGAACAGCATCAAATGAATTTTTTTTTTATTCGATAAATTTTAATTGATCATAAGATCAAGCACTAACTTTGTGGTTATTCATTATAAAAAAAATAATAAAACAACTTTGTTTTTAAAATTTTTATTTTTCACCGACCGGTTTCAAAGCAAACAAGCTTCTTCGTCAAGGTTTACGTAAAAACAAAGTTGTTTTATATATTTTATTAAATTGATCAATTTGTCCCATCTCTAACGTTTTTGCAAAATGATGTAACCTTATAAGAACGTCGTAAATAATTAGGTTTATTTTAGTTTTTTTTTTTACTTTCAAAACTGATTTTATACATTAATGTTGACTTATGTGTCAAGCATTGTATTTAAAAAAATAAATTAACACGCCAAATATGAATGATTTTTCGTGTAAATATTTTTTTTTGTAAAAGGTGCTTTGAACCGTTGATTTATAAATAAATAAATTACTGAGCACTGAACATGTACCGATCAAATCTATTTTATTAGTTTTTTCATGCAAACATGAGACTCTGTTTCCGAAAATTGATATAAAAACGCAAAAACATGTCTTTTATAGTGTTTTTAAGAAAATTATTTACTAAAAAATAAGACATAAAATACGAGTACTTTATTTCATGAACAACAACAAATAAATTATTTTTTATTCGATCGATTTACATTGATCAATTTGTCCCATCTTTAACATCTTTGCAAAATGACGTAACCTTGTAAGAAAGTCGTTAATAATTAGGTTTATTTTCGTTTTCTTTTAGTTTTAAAGCTAATTTAAAATATTAATGTTGATTTATGTTTCAAGCATTGTATTAAAAAAATATATTAACACGCCAGATACAAATGATTTTTCGTGTGTCAGTATAAATAACTCCTTTGACGTTACTACAAAGTTATGTCGTCACTTTTTCTGACAACTGTCATACTAATCATGTTACATTTTAAGGACTATAGTAATTAAATTCGTCGGTAACAATAAGGTGGTACCAAATAAGTCATTTATGAAAGTTCTTTCAACATAAACATAATGGCAGGCATTTGTGTTACAAAATCTCACTTAAGGGATGTTTGGGGCAAATGAAAGAGGAATGTGAAAACTCGGGGGTCGGTGATTTCTCTTTCCCAGGGGAGTAGGGCGAGGGGCGGGGGAAACTGTGACGTAAATGTCTGGGTAACATCGCTGTTTGAATTCAGTTGGAATCGGTGAGTCCAAATAAGTTTATGGAGAGATACGGCATTATGCGTTTGTTCTGTAAAAATAAGCATTGCCAATCCATCCGATTCTTCGTTTTATTTGATTGAATTTATTTTTTATTATTATTTTTTTTTACAATAAACAAGTATTAAAAAATAAAGCATAATTACAAAGCAATAAAATACATATTAATAATAAAAATAGTAAGCAAAAAAAATCCCACAAAGGCATGGCCTGTTCGTGGGTATACAAGAAAATGTTAATGAATATTTGCTCCTCTAATAAGAAATGGACAGTAATATTTTTTGTGTAACATAAAAAAGAAAATGTAAAATATACTGTAAAAGATTACATGGCATTTTTTTTATAGTAATTAAAAAAGGAAATAAAAAATATTTAAAAAAAAACACAAAAATATTCCTTATTATTAAAGGGCAACAAAATAAATCGTAGAAAAAAAGAGTTCAAATCTTTAGTTTGAATCCAGGATAGTGCATGTTTATTAAAAGAAGGAAAATTTTAAAAGTTTGGAATCAATGAAATATTATCAGTAAAAAAAGAATTTAGGGCCAATAAAATATGCATGTCTCTGTGCGAGCCTCGTTTTACAATGTGGTATTTCTAACATACGATTCCTTCTTTGACTTGATCTTTTTGAATTCCTGGTAAATAAATTTCGGTTCTTAAATATATATTTTAAACATTGAAAACAATATATTTGTCTTAGGTCTAAAAGTTTAGCTTCTTGGAACAATTGGAAAGAGGGAAAAGTATTTATTTATTTATTAATTACATTATACATACATTTGTTAAGGACAAAGACACAGTCTATAGCGACACAATCAGGAACGACCCATGTCTGTGAACTTGCTCCGACTCGCTACAAAATCCGTGTTGAGTCGTGGCACTTGTAATGCATTCATAACCATACATTCACACACATATATACATATATATTCGCACATACATATTTATATTATATTTTATACATGCATATACATATATATTAAGTTTTTTCACATCATTGATACTTTATACATTATTACATTTTACATTTATAAATACATATTAATCATTTACCAGTTAGTCCACATTTGATCGCAGAAATCCATTCCCGTTCGAGCAAACCAGTTACTCAAACCAGATTTAAATTTCGAAAATGACTCAGATTGCTTTGTTACTTGATCTAGTAAATTAAAAATTCTTGGACCTACCACAGAGAAATGTCTTTTGGCCAAAGTTATTTTACTTTTTGGCACGTAGTAATTTACTTTTGAGGAATATCTTGTTATTATTTCCTGTTGTGTTCTTTGTTTACTACTTGTGGTCCAAAAGTTGATCAGACATGACTTATAATAGATTTGTCTATTTGAAAGGACTTTGGCCTCTTTAAACAATAAATCCGATGAAAAGGTAGGAAGATATTTAAATATTATTAAAAGTTAAAAGTGCGATTTTTGTGAAGCATTATTTTTAATATAAATTTTTGAACAGTTTCTAATGGTTTAATATGGCTGTTGTAAGTTCCCCCCATCCAATTATTCCATAGGAAAGCGATGACTGTACAAGTGAATAATAAACCATTTTAATCGCATTTAGCTGGGCGTAAATACTTAATCGTTTGAACACATAGGTTAAATATCTTGGTTTATTAACAATTACTTCAAGATGATAAGTCCATTTAAGTTGACAGTCAATGATTACTCCCAGGTAATTCCTTGAGTTAGTTAATATTACTGAGTATGTTAACTATACAGGCGCCGTGGCGCAGTTGGTTAGATGGACAATTGTGAAACTGGCGTCGCGGGTTCGATTCCCGCCAGTAGCAAGAAAATCATGAAAGAAATATTTTTTCTCAATCAGCCTGGGTGTATTTTTCATAACTTTCTTCTTAAATAGAGGCTTAGCGAGCTATTTCTTTAACTCTTGTGTGGCTGTGATGTCACGCTAGTCTACAAACGATACAAGACTTGATATATCTCTCTTATTTTTTTAAATGATAAAGTTGTACTTTTTGTTTTCTTCAAATGGACATTTTCACACCGGATTTTGAAAGTAAAATTTTTATAACCATGCTAATTTAAATACAAAAAATATTGAACCTGCAACCCGAAGAATGATGTCCGCAAATACAGCAATACATCCGTATGAGAGAGAGCACCAAGATAGAACACATAACAAGGAAGACAGAGACACTGTTCTGTAGCTGGTGTGGTGTGAAACAAATTCAGTTGGTGGTTGACGGTGATGGGGGACGCAAGCGTGAATTATGAGCGGCGAATTTCTTCTATTTATTACAAGAAAAACGTCATTTTGTCATAAAATGCCATACTCCAAATTATTCTAGCTGCTTGCGTTTAAAAGTTAAAACGGTTTTCAGTATGTAATATACCACCGAACATCCTGAATAATGAAATATCTCATGACGCAAGCGAGGGAGGGGTGGAGAGTTTTGAGTAATAATTAAGTACTACATCTAGAACACATGTGCAAATCAGCTGGTAATGTAACATTTTTTGTTTATGGCTATGTTTGGTCTAATATTCCTGGGCTAATAATTGCACATGTTGAGAAGAGTATACATATTTCGCTTTTTATACAGAAATTTAATTTTACTTTGTAGATAAAATTTGAGATAAATGTTAACTTCCCATTGTGAACCGATTTGATGCGATTTATATGCAAGTCAAAAAATATTTCAGAATTATTTTTATTAAAACACAAGTATGCCTCCAAAATTACAGTGAAATAAAAAAAACAAACTACAATACACTGGGTTTAGGTCGAGAAAAATCGGAAAATTTACTCAAAAACATTATTTCATAATAAATGGTATAAATTAATATTGTATAACTGAATAGTTAATTAACTAGTAGGTAGTAATATTATTGTTAATTTTGCATTAAAATGTCTGCCTTAAAACAGGTTGTACGTAGTTAGGCAGACTAGACATGATCCAGAGAAATCTATTACCTAACTGTGTATGTAGTTGATAAAGTAATTGTTATTTTTTTAATAAACTATTATTATGATTATTTACGAAAAATTTACTCCCATTTATTTTGTATGAAGAAATACAAAATAACATTAATGTCTCTTTGTTTCCGATATGTCAGAGAGGCACGAGCAAGCTATTAACCCCGAATCTACCTTAAATGGGAAGTACCTGATTGAAATGCTAGGAGAACATAGACAGCTAATTAATTTCACGCGTGCGTTTCGTACATAACTCAATCACCTCACCTGATAAGTTCGTACATAGATTCAATTTGCAAAAGTGGGTTTCAAACATAGTAAAACCACCATTGTAGTACAATAAATAGACGCGTAATTTTACATTTAAATTAAATGTAGCACGGTATAATCGGATGGGGTGGTGCGAGTGACACAGTTTTATATAGTGTATTTGTTGCACAAAAATCCATCATTAAAATAATACTCAGAGTCCCGATACAGACATCTACTGAAGAAATATTCCACAAATCACAATTTATGACACCAAAACGCTATAAAAATACTCACTTACAGATTCAAAAACTACGCTTACTCAAATGAAAGACATAACCCCTACAATACAAATAATAATATCTCTAGATCCTCAACACAAAGACAACTTAAACAAATACAAACTTATATTACTTCCGGACAAAGGGATTTTGAGTATTATTCAATTAAAACCTATAACCTACTTCCACTATCTATTAAAACAATTAGTAACGAGAAAATGTTCAAAAGGGCTATAAAAAAATGTATAGTGGAGCTAGGTAGAAGTAAAATGGATTGATTGGAATCAACTGCTCCACAAGTGTATAGCTTATGTTAGGTTTTTGTTCTTTCATAGTGCGTTTTGTAATATAAATAATATAGATGTACATAAATTAATTATAAACATAAATACGTAGTGTTTAAAACTGTCTGAACATTTTGTTAATTATCTATGTGTATTAAGTAAGTCTTCTTTGGTTATTCTCAAATGTAAAAATATTTTTAAAAAAAGGTAAATTGTTAAGTGTCCTCGGCACGGGTAGCCCCAGTGAGGTCACATTATTTTTATTATTGATTATAGTTTGTAAGAGAAAAAATATGAATAAATAAATAACTAGAGACCAGTATTTGATGTGGGATGAACAAATTGAAACTATAACTGTAAAAATTATGCGCTTAATACAATTTTTCATCCCACTTAGAAATATACTTAAAGTCCCGGACTTGAAACACCTATACCATGCACTGGCAAATTCTGTGTTGACTTACGGTCTAATTGGTTGGGGAGCTTGCACAAAAACCACCCTTGAACCTGTAGCAATTGCACAGAAATCTTTAATCCGAGTCATTTAAAAAAAAACATTTCGCTATCTAAATGACTTGCTCATCAAAGAATTCTGAGTACTGAATATTATTCAACAGTATAAATTGAGAACGGTAGTGGTTACACATATAAATAGAGACATTTACCCAAGCGTCAACCACAACTATAATACAAGATACTCTAATAGGGATCTGATACTAAGTGAAGGGGTCAACACTGTTCTGGCATCGAGACAACACTATTACGTAGGCAAAAAGGTCCATAACCTTTTGTCAGAATCGTGGAAAGACGGGAGTGTTGTCAAGTTACGGAAGGTGTTGACCTCGCTCTTTCATGACATTGGTCGTAGGGAGTCAGAAAAGTTGATGCATGCCACGGATTGGAGATTCTTACTGGATGTCGAAAATAAAACATAAAAAATAAGGAATAATAAAAAAAATAACTAACTAACTAACTAACTAACCATCACGCCATTTCCCCAGAGGGGTAGGCAGAGAGGATAGAACGCCACACCACTCTGTCCTGGCACACTTCCTTTGCTTCCTTCACATTCATACATCTTCTCATGCACGCACGTCGATTATTCCGACTTTTCACATGACCACTTTCAAGAATTTGTTGTACTTGATCATGCCATGTCTTTCTCGGCCTTCCTCGACTTCTACAACCAGACACATTCGCATCATAAATCTTTTTAGCCGTTCTTTCATCATTCATTCGCTCCACATGACCGAACCATCGCAAAAGACCTTTCTTAATTTTGTCGATAATTTTATTTTATTTTTTTTTATTTTATTTTATTTATTTGGATAACCAACAGCTATAATTATCACATATTTATATAACAAAACAAATAACAAATAAGCCAATTACAGGTTTTCACAAGTAGCATCACAGTAAGTTAAAAAAGATTCTCGAACATAAAATGAATAGTAATTAAATGTAAATTTAAAAGAAAAGAAAAAAATACTACGAGTTATTTCGAAAGCAAACGCCGCACGTTATTAAGATTATTTTTAAATAAATCTATGTTAAATGATTTATTAATTACATTAAAATTATTAAAAGTTCGCCATAAATATGAATTTTGCCTATAATATGCTTAACTCAGCCTTGCATTCTGCTCTAATTTCGACATTAGGGCTTAATATATATTTAATTTAATTTAATATTTAATATTTAATTATGGCAACTATGAAGTTTCGCTTAAATAAATTGTCTATGTTTTTATAAATGTATGTATGTGTATGCGCATGGATGTATGTACGTGTGTGTGTATGTACATGTGTATATATGTATAAATATATATATATGTATATATATATATATATATATATGTGTGTATAAATGTGTATGTCTGTATGTATATGTATCAAAATGAGTATACGAATAGGTTTATATCTTGTTTGTCTGTGCTCTATATTAATTTGTCAACTATTATAATATATTAAAATGTAATTGCCTAGCTTGGAACGGGGTATGTACCCTTGTTAGCTGGGCAAAGTGAACATGGAATTGTATTTTGATAAAGAGTGTAAATAAATAAATAGATGTTCTCATGTTGTCTTTCTAAGATCTTAAATACGTCCTTTATCCCGGATGCTTTATTTTTCAACTCGCTAATTAATTGGCTTATTCGTTAGCCTCAGCGCTGTGCGTACGGCTGGTATACACGGGGAACTTTATATTACCCACGTGGGAGACTACACGCTATTATACGAGTATATAACGTGAATACCATTTATTTTTCCGTTTAATTCCGGCAAAGGCTTTGCCCGTCTGACCGTAGCGGGCCGAATAAATTGAAAAAGTTCCGCGATCGTAAATCACGGGAAAGTCGGATGACCTTTTTGGATCGAGCGAGAACCCGCATCCTCGCGTCGAAGGGTTGACGGCAAAATTAGCGGATCATTTGAAGGCGAGAATCGAGGAGGAGGCTTTAGAGTATTGACACGAGGCAAAATAAGACATTTGCAGCAACTACCGTGCTGGTGGATTTTTATAAGCTGGCGCGTTCGTTATACTTACACATACGCATTGTGTAGTATCCGTGAATAAGTCCATGGTATGACATCGCACGGCATACGCATTATGAAAATTATCTCTGTCTCTCTCGCGCTCAAACGCGCCGCGCTTAAGAGACAACTATTGCTTTATTAGTTGCTAATGATATGGTAATACAATATACACAGGATGCTTCTGCGTTTGTCTGAATTTCGCTGCGATTCTTAATAGTAAAAATATAAAAATATGTAGGTATTTTCATTTAATTAAATCATGAATAGGTCGATTATGTAGTGATGGCTCTTTCACAAAACTTACACAAAAACAATATATTGAGTTTTTCTACTGACATTTCTTGGTGGAACTGCATTTTAATTATAATGATAAAAATGCTTTATAGTTTTATTCCACTTTAATTTATAATTTTTTTTAAATAAATTTTTAACCAGTGACCGGGTTTCATCGTGACCGACAGCAGTTTGACGATGTCGGTCACGACGAAATCCTGTCACTGGTAAAAAAATTATTTAAAAAAAAAATAAAATAAAAGTGAAATAAAACTATAAAGTATTTTTATCATTATACACAAAGCAATTTTAAATGTTCCGAATACTGATTTTAAAAGTGTTGTTATTATATATTTATTGTTATATTAAATTATTTTTTTAATCTCTTTTAGACTAGAGCGAAATAAAACCATTACTTAAGAAAATGTTATATATTTACGAGTATTTATTAAAACAAGCATGTTTTTTATTTAATATTTTGTGTTCATCATAATGATAATTAATAGTGTTATTAAAATGCACAGTACACATTATTGTACTGTACAATAATTTGTACTGTGCATTTTAATAATATAATTATCGGAAAAAAAATGTAAACACACTTATTGATAAACAATAAATCTTATATAAAGTTTATATTTGAAGCACTAACTTTGTGGTAATTCATTATAATAAAATAAATAAAAAAACTTTGTTTTTAACCACTAATTTTTATTTTTCACCGACAGGTTTTAAAGCAAACAAGCTTCTTAAGTAACGTTACGTACACCTTGACAAAGTTTTATTTATTTTTTATAATAAATCTTATTATTTATATACTTTAAACAATCTTCACAACTTCGCAATCTAGTTCTAGAGTTATTGACTATAATTAGTAAAATGCAACATTTTAAAAAATGATTTGAAAAATATAAAATATATTTTTTTAAATTTTCGTAAATTAATATTACATTTTCTTAAGCCATTGTATTTTTTTTTATTTACACAACCCTCTAATCCAACACCAAATTTTAAAAAAAGATACCACATACGGTTAAAATTTAATACAACGTTTTTTTAAAATCAACATCCTGTAGATTTTAAATGTGTTAAGTTTTCCGAATGCGCCAGCTTAAGTTAAACCACCAGTACATTCACGGAGACTGGACCGCTGTGCGCATGCAAACCACGAGCCCACTGCGTGATATCGTATGATTGGCCCATATCACACCACGGAAAAAATCTAAACAGCTTGATAAAATACAATACGGTGGATTAATACTTGTGCCTGGCAAACGCAATAACTATATTTCTTCTTTGTCCTTCCCTCCAGCTGCCAAACTAATGTCACTAGTGATGGAAAGTTATGAATATTTTTTACTTTTTTGTTTTTTGTAATATATGTTCACTAAATTGTTTAGTTTTAATTATTCTTTTATTTCATACTATGTACTACATGATTGTGAACTGCTGTGATTATTTCTGTAAATCATTTTTTTTTGTAAAAGGTTCTTTAATCCGTTGTTTTATAAATAAATAAATTACTGAGCACTGATCATGTACCAATCTTTATTTTTTTTGGTTAGATGCAAACATGAGACTCTGTTTCCGAAAATTTATATCAAAACGTAAAAACAAGCCTATTATGGCGTGTTTAAGACAATTATTCACCAAAAAATAAGACATTTATACTATTTTTCACGAACAACATGTAATGAATTATTTTTTTATTCGATCGATTTACACTGATCAATTTGTCCCATCTTTAATCATCTTTGCAAAATGACGTAACCTTGTAAGAACGTCGTTAATAATTAAGTTTATTTTAGTTTTAAAGCGGATGTTATATAATTATGTTGATTTGTATGTCAAGCATTGAATTTAAAAAAATAAATTAACACGCCAGATACGAATGATTTTTCATGTGTCAATATTAATCACTCCTTAGACGTTACTACAAAGTTATATAGTCACTTTTGCTGACAACTGTCATTCTAATCAAGCTATATTTTAAGAACTATAGTACTCCATGAGACCGACTCTTCTCCAGTCGATTTCCTTTTGCTGGATTTTTACCTGAGAGTACTTGCAAAATTTAAATAATGGTATTCTCCTCGTAGTGTAATAGTCGTGTTTAGCGCGTTTGCCTACCATGCAAGGGGCCTCGGGTTCGATTCCCGACATGGTTGATATGAAATATTTATTTGAAAGGGTGTTTTCACACTGGAATATTTCATAGTCCCTGGACTGGTACCTGAAGCGTAAGACTTATCACCTTACCTTCATGTAACAAAATTGATCGAGATATGCTGTGATTGGTGTACCAATCCAGTGCCCTATGCACCATTAGGTGCGAAAGGCAATGATGATATTAGGTATTACTATATTATTTGAATCGGGTTGTAGTCCCGTCCCGTGGCTAGTGTTGCGGAAACGCGGATCACAGGTCGGAGGTTCGAACCCCACTCTACCTCAACTTGTTTTCCATGTTCTAATAGTGAGTTATTTACAACTCGTTGAAAACGGTCACCAAAATTTAAATATTTGGATAAATTATAAGAAAGCTATTTTTTTTTTGAATAACATTTTAATCGTGGCCTTTTTTTTCAATGTATTTTTTAAAATTAATAACAATGAATATGTTTATTTTTTGGGTGATACCGTGTGTGTTGGATTTGTTACGCCGTTTCGGCTACCATTGCAGGGGCCACCTCCATGGTAAACCGAGTGTTTTTTAAAAAAAGTATGAGAAGTACTAGTAATTTGTACCTTGTCGCAGTCGGCAGTAGGCCCATTTCTATTAGTTTTTGTAGTATATTGTGCTGGGAACCATGTTGCGTCTAATTTAATCCCGTCGTCATTGTTTATGTTATTTGGGTTTGTTTATTTTATTTATTTATACGAACGGAAAATTTTGCATAAACCCAGGAATTACAGTGCACGAATAATAAAGAGGCTGTTAAAATACATAGACATATAAGCCATTCTATTATTTTTTTTCTTAAAATTTTGTCAACATTTTCTTTTAATAATCTTAGGAATCTTATTGAAAGTTTTAGGCATTGTATAATGAAGTGTTCTTTGGCCATACTTATTAAAAAACATACTCAAAATATTGTTGATTTAGCAATGAATTATTTAACGTTTCCAAAGTAATAATTTGTAATTCAATTCATGTTTGAATAAATAAACTCAATGAAACTCAAAAGGCTAAAACTGCATGGTGGAAAATGTAAAATACATTTACGCTATTACAATATCAAATGTTTGCCAGTGTAATACAAACAAAATTGACAAAAGGGTGGTTTCGAGATAATTTATGGAAACACATTTCAAATAAATACGTCGCTAAAAATAAAATTTCCTGCAGGGCGAGAATATTCTCGATATTTTCTTTCCTTAACCCCTCAATAATAGGAAATTGAAATTTTCACCCCGGAAAAAAGATAAGGCGCTAAAGAGAAAAACGAAGAAATTATGTTTAAAATGCTTGAAGCGGTTTCGACATTCCGCTGAACGGAACGTACTTATTTTCACAAAACCATTACTGAACTATGCACTTATTTTTTCAAAGAGATAAATGAACTTAATATGTAGGGTAAGCCGTCCGGTGAATGAGCACCCCCCAGTAAATGAACAAAACGCACATTTGCTTCCAAAATAAGAATATGATACATTTATACTGAATCGTGTAATTTTTTTCAAATTGAAAGCATTATTTTGTTAGTTATTGGTAATTTTCTAATCTATAATAGAATGTAGTTATGCAGAAAGCAGCCAGCCATAGAAAAGTGAAACAGAGACAATAGCACTTTTGTGAAAACAGTGAATAATCAAATCTACAAAACCAACAGTTAGAATGTTCTTGATTTTGACAGATGATAAACAATTAATACATTTTTTTTTTTATATTTCAAACAAGTATCTTATTACATATTTGACCAGTTTTAGTAGTAGTTTTAGTGCCATAAGATTTTTCTAGGGCTGTGGATTTTTTCGGCAAATTGAAAAATGCTGTTTTTAAAATCAACAATATTTTTAGACGGTGATTATTCAAGTTTTTTTTATAAAAGCGGCCTGGCTGTTTTCAGCAGAACATAGAATTGACCTTACTGCACTCGATAACACCAAAATCACATTTTTCCAAAATTGTGGACTGGCTGCTTTCTGCATAACTACGTTAAATTGTAATAAAACGAGTACACCTGTGTATGAAAATTATGTGGAGTCATCATAGGTCCAATAGCAAAGCCAGTTTTAAATAACAAGGGTAAAAAAATAATTAATGGGAGCGTTTTGTTTAATTTAGTCACACCTTTTAGAATAATCGATACCTGGCATTGCGTAGCAACAAGTAGATATGTTGCGTAGCTATGCACTCGTATGATTTGAAATATTTATTTAAAAATGAGTTTTCACACTAGGGTGTTTCTTAATCCCTTGGCCGCGATTATGATGGGAAGCTAAGGACGTCATACCTTTACCATGACGATATAGTTGAGGATAAATTCTTTCGAGCGATTACGAAGATACACTACCGATCCCCCCACTTACAAGTTTTGATGTAAGTACAACGGTTTGTACCGACGCGCGACGGGTCTAGCACCCCTCGATACGTACAGCAAGCATTAAAAGCGACAAAATATTTGTTCCACAGAGCAATTTTTCCATTAATTAATTGTAACAACGGTAGCTTTAACAACGACGCGCGATGAATCCATTTTTTTGTGCAATTAAACTAAACCAAATTTAAAAAATTTATATATTTATGTATTGGATTATCAGCGCTATGATTTTTTAAAGTTTTGTCGTTTTAAAATTACTCCGCCTGTTGAAATTTTTTTTTTAGGCTTTGAAAAATATATGTTTATACAGGGTGTTCATTAAACCCTATCACATCCGAAACCACGATGATCAGTATGAGCAAGAAGACATATTGGCATATTAAAATATTTTTTTAGAATGAATAAAATTTAAAAAAATAAAATATCAAAAAAAAGCAAATACTTATACTTTTACATTGTTTGTATTCTCTTTTTTATACAGAATAATGTTCCCTCACTGGGGTGTCCCGAGCCGAGGGAAACATTTTACAAAATGTGAAACATGCCTAAGATTAGCTATTTTACAAAGTTAACAAAATTAACAAAATAATAACAATAAAAATAACGTAATTAAAGCAATTAACCTAATTATAATTAACATAATAAACAATAAAAAACATAACATAATTTATTAATTTAATTCTTTACAAGTTATTTACAAATTGCTTTTTAATTCAATTACTTTTATTATATCCATTTAATTTTTTTTTTCTTTTTTACTATGTAAAGTTTCACTTTTTATTTTGCATGGCAGTATGCTTCTTATTGTTTCTAAATGTATACAAAAAAACATTGTTTATCTTCTTAATTTTTACGCACTATGTTTGTACTTACCTGTATATTTTTTGTAAATGCCCCTTGGGCGTATTGTAAAATTAAATAAGTAAATAAAATAAAAATAAAAAATAACCAATTTATAAAGACTAATTAATAAAATTCATAAACAGTGCATACATTTTACATATTTGGCTTGATCCACTCATCGATCCGTGCGCAACCCACTTCCACTATCCATTTCTTAATAGCAATTTTATATTTTGAGAACTTACTAATTGTCCTTATGGATAATGGAAGTAGATTGTACACTTTAACCGATTAGTAGGTCAATCCTCTTTGACCGAAGGTTGTATTTATTTTTTTATTTTTTTGCAGCATCAGGGTGGAGTATCTAGTAATGGTTGCCTACTTCTGCAGGGAAGAAACAAGGAGGGGGGAAGGGGAGTCTGATGCGCCGACACTGCGCGTCCGCGCTCCCCTCACTTCTCCCCTGAAGAGGTAAGCAACCATTTGTTGTTTTAAATATTTTATTTTTAAAAGTTTTATTTGTTCAAAATATTTTTTTTATCGTGCTAATATGTCTTCTTGCCTGTACTGATCATCGTGGTTTCGGGTGTGACAGGGTTTAAAGAACACCCTGTATAACCAACCCAAGTATCAAATGGTAAAACATTTGTACATATCAAGTTGTGACAAAGTGTCAAATAATAAATAAACCGCTCTTGCGTAAAGTTAAAGAAAATCACATGTGTCGTTGTTCTACGATCCTGACGAAATATTATAATAACACGAATAATTTCCGATAAATTTTATCAATGCGGGTACACTCATAAGTTCGTAATTTTATAATAACAAACTCTACATACATAAACCTTTGATAGGTAAGCATAAAATTTAAAAAAACATGGTCCTAAATTCCGCCATTCAAAGTAACCCGAACAAAAACATCGAATTTCAAATAATATCATTTATGAACGCATGGTCCTTTGAACTAACGAATGTCAACAGAAAGCAACGTGTGCAGAGTAAAAAGTTAAAAACTGTAACGAGTATTTTTAGGCGCCGGCGATCAATTATCTCAGAACTTTTGACTCGTGAGTTTTTTTTATTTCCGTGTCGCGTCAGTCGCGCAGAGAAAGAAAAATGCCTTGAATTGCAAAAATCGGGCGGGAAATTTTAATTACAATCCATAGACAAAAGATGGTCAAGCGTTACATTTTGAAAAGAAACAATAATAACAGTGATATTACTTTATTGATTGATTTGGTGTTTATTTTGTAGAATTCCATATTTAAACTTATAGTATTAGAAATCGAACACTGATTTGAGTCTACAGAAAACTTTATTTTATTTTTACAAACATAAAAAAATATAATTACAAACATTTCGTGACAATTGTTTCGCCTTGTTAGGGCATTTTCAAACGAATGTGAAGATTAGATAAACACTTACCCTTGCCCTTAACCATTGGTTTTCCCCTCAATTATGATTAACGTACATGCTATAGTACATAAGATTATTTTTATTTTCTACTTAAGAACCCTGAATTATATATATATATAAGGACATTCAATCTATGTAATCTTCACATTCGTTTGAAAATTCCGTAACAAGGCGAAACAATTGTCACGAAATTTTTGATTTTATATTTTTTATATTTGTAAAAATAAAATAAAGTGTTCAGTAGACTCAAATCAGTGTTTGATTTCTAATATTATAAGTTTATTATATTATTTTATGTTTGCTGTAGTAATTAACGCATTTGGCTATCACGCATGAGGACACAAGTTTAACTCCTGACGAGATCGATAAGATTAAAAAAGGGTCTCCGAGACGGTTTGGTAATGTAGAACGAATGGCGAAAATTAACGGTAACGTGAGACGAGGACGACCAAGGAAGACGTGGCATGATCAGATAAACCAAAATCTTAAATCTGGTCATGTGGTCATGTCAAAAGCAGGCAAAACCGAAGTGCATGTATGACAAGCTGTATGAATGTGGAATACGCTAGAAATGAATGCCAGGATAGACGTGTGTGGCGGTCGATTCTCTCTGCGTACCCCTACGGGAAAATTGCGTGATGGTAGTAGTAGTAGATTGACATAAAATATTTTTTATTTTGTGTTTTTTTAACGAGATACATATGCAATAAGACCAGTATCCTGTGCCTATGTCCCATTAAGAGAATGAGCGGTCTGACTTTTCTTTGTACGAACGTATTCCATATTTTCTCCCTTGATTATGGCATTAGAACAATATTTTGTTATACACTATAGATATGTACAGTTGGCGTGTCCCTATTATTTTTTGTTTGTTTATAAATTCTCTTTTATAGGAGCTAGGACCATTCCAAAAACCCTTAAATGTGCCAAGTTTTATTAGGCGATTTTAGTTAGGCATTATCAGTCTGACGTGCAGTGGTCGTTTTCGCACAGTACTCGAGAGGCATCTGTGATAGTGACATAAAAACCATAGTCAAATACCGTTCCTTCACACCGCTCTCTCGCCGCATATCCTCATGGTTTCCTAAGAAAGCGGTGCCGTTATTAGCGGCCATAATATCGAGGCTATACTGACGGAATGCATTAAATCCATATCCGCAATATAGGTGTAAGATGTTATGCTTTGCCTGGAATAAAGATTAATTTAATTAATTTCTTTCAATGCTTAAAAAAAAGTGTGAGAAATAATGCGCTGAAAGAATAAAAAAAAGCTTTAAATGCGATTATCTCGGGACATGTTTTAATGAATGGATGCGCTGGGAGTAACAAAACGGCCGTCAACGGTGACTGAAGATGTCAACTTAAAGAGAGCGATACCGTTATATAGCTGCCGTGATCACGTTATTTAATAACTCCTTTTTTTAACCGAGATGTGATGCGGAAGAAAACAGACAAACTAAGTGTAGATATATTGTTGTTACCAACAATATACCCATCCTCGTCACCAGATATTATACCCAATGGTGGTATAGAAGATCAGTAATAAGACTTTTAATGGTTGACTGATGTTTATTCTAAATACTTATTATTACTATTTTTAGAGGGCGACTGTTTATTAGGAGAGACAAATCTAGAATGACTTTCCAAGTTGTGTGTGTGAGCAGACGACTGTAGATATATTGTTGTTACCAACAAAATACCTACATTCCTTACATCAAGCATTATGATTAGGTGTATTTGGAAGATAAAGATATATCGGAAGTCGAAAACTGTCATTTGGAGGAAGGTTAGACGTCGATATAGGACTGTTTTACTATAATCTAACTGACGCAATTTCTAACAAATATATAAACAATGACCTAACTTGACTAAATGGACAAACAAAACTTACTTGTACTTAATGAAAAAAATGTAACATTATACATATTGAATCTAGACGAAACAAAACAAAAAAACAAACAAACCATTACGCCGTTTCCCCGTAGGGGTAGGCAGAGAGGATAGAACGCCATAACACTCTATCTTGGCATACAGACCTCGCTTCCTCTACATTCATACATCTTCTCATGCACGCACGCCGATTATTCCTAATTTTGACATGTCCATCTTCAAGTATTTGATGGACTTGATCGTGCCATGTCTTCCTCATTTTCTGCATCCATCAACATTTGCATCGTAGATCCTTTTATCGGTTCTTTCGCTGTCCATTCGCTCTACATGTCCAAACCAACGCAGCACCCCTTTCTTGATTTTGTCGATAATGCTTGTCTCAGCCTTACACACTTCACGGATCTCGACATTTGTGCACCTATCACACATCGTTTTACCACACATTCGCCTGATGGATCGCATTTCGACAGCATTCAACCTACTTTGATCATCATTTTTCCAATTCCATACTTCGCTTCCATACATTAGAGTTGGCACTTGAACTCCGTTCTGAACTGCTAGTTTAGCCTCCTGCGATGAACATGTGTTTGCCAAAGTAGATTTCAGTGCACCGTTCACCCTGTTCCCGGCACTCACCCTCCTTTCAATATCTTTCTCGGCCTTTCCGTCCTTAGTAAACATATTTCCCAGGTACACAATTTCTTCTACCTGATTCAGAATATTTAGACAAAAACTCCATAAAATAGATGCTTACATAAACGATGAACGACTCATGAAATTAAACAAGTTAAATACGAACGACAGACAATTGACATGAACAATTTGTATGAATAGTTTAATTAGCAAAACAGCAACATTATCGAGTCTTTTTTTTAAATCGAAAACATTGTTTCCAAATTTAAAAAGAATCTAATGTATGAAGTCTATGTAAAACATGCTATTTTCAATGACTATATGGAATAGAAAACCAAAATGAAATAAACATACTAAAATGACCGCAAAATAACATATTGAAGTTAGTATATGACTTTCCTTGTATAACTAAGAACGCTTTAAAAAAACTGATATGTCGGCCGTCCTGTACCGCTGTTTGTCGTTCTGCTCACAATCAACGCTCTCTATAAGATCTGCCCTCTCTGGTATGCAGAGACAACGTTTTAATGAGGTCATCCACCGGAAAAAGATGGTCGTCAGACGACGGCACCGCTCAGTTAGAAAACAATAGCTTGAGGGATAAGAAAACGTAACATATTTCATTTGTTTTTCCTGTTTTCTTTATTAAATAGGGTATTTTTGCCGGGAAGCAGAATGATGCAGGAGGCTCGTGAATATTTATCGATTCAGTTGGCAACACGGCACGACTATCCGCGCTTCTATCTATGCAAATACTCATATTATGTAACAGGAGGCCAGAAGGAGCAGGGACATATAATATGGCAGCGTTACCGGGTGGGGTACCGTTACGGGATTACATTAGGTGGAGATTCGGCGGTAGACAACAGCGCAAAGTACTGGAGCACGGAGAAAATCCAGACTGAATCGATATTTTTACTTTAGTATTGGAGTACATTTAAATTATTCTTTAAAAATGCGGTGTTGCAACAAATAGAGATAGATCAAGTCTTGTATCGTGTGTAGACTAGTGTGACATCACAGCCACACAAGAGTTAACTTAGAATCTATTTATATTATAAAATAATAGAAGAATGAAAGAAAGAGAAAAAAACAAGATAATATGATACACAAAGGAAATATTTTTAAAAGATTCGTTTTTTTAATTTTTTTATTCAAAATATATTCATTTAACATTTATTGAGACACAAGTCCCAACTCCATGGAACCAAAGTGCTGTGTTGAGTTGGGCCGAATATATATGTAAAACTTTTACAGTCAATATCACCATATTTACTACATCAAAAAACAAAAAAATCAATTAAAAAATACACGGCAAATCAAATATAAATAAAGAACATGCAATAAAAATAAAAAAAATGTACGAAAAAATAAAAAACAAAAACTGTCTCCTTTAACACATTTGACACTCCTACTGCTGCAACCAAACATACGGCGATTCACCATAGTCGATTTTTATTTCATGTTTAAGTAGCAAATGCACGTGCAAGTAGCAAATATATTACTAAAAAAAATATTTTTCCACCTGTCAGATTGTCAAAGAAAACAAAACGGTCATTTTTTTAGTGTTGCCAGGGTAGTCAAAGTTTTTACACTACTTTGCTCATCTAATGAGAGGACTAATGAAAATTGAACCTCTCGGATTAAACAACGCCGTGGTGGACATTATCTTTAAAACATCAAATATGATTTAACATGACAAAAAAATATCCGTTTTATGTTGAATAAAATTTGTTTTATTTTGTAAGATTAAAGTTCATTCATTAAATGACCCTTTACTTATCTACTCCTGTTGTGTCAATCAATGTTTCCGCGTGCACAATAAAATTTTAGAGCAATTAACAATTTTTTTTTTTAAATATTACATTTGTGTTATTATTCTTTTTTTTGTGATCTGGCAACATTACGCGGCGACTTCACGCATACGCGCGACGATGGTTGGGGGTTTTTTGGACACAGTCCGATGTATTCAAATATGATTCTACGCTCCTTCAGGACTATTCTTAATTCTTTGCCTGTTAATAATAAAAAAGAATAATATTTATTACTAAATTATTTCATGATAAAATAGCTTATGTAGCTGCGAAGCCGCTTGGTAAAAAAAATAAAAATAAGTGGTTAAAAACAAAGTTTTTATTTTAATGATTGGATTACGTTTTACGAAGAAAAAAAAAACATAAATCTAAGGCACAAAAAGCCATTTGACACGCAAAACTTATGCTGTCCAAGGTGATATTTAACGTTCGTAAACTTGACTCGGAAGATTAAATTTTTCCCATAAATTTTATTCACAAAAGAATCCACGTGTGAAAAGTATCCCCCACATCGCAAATCAATCACCTTTGTAGGGATCGGAGATAACTTCTACCAGGAGAGCAGATCGTCGGAGAGGTGTGAAGACATAAAGGATGCCAGTCATTTTGGTTGAGGCTAACGGGTGACGCAATGCTGGGCGAACAATGAACAGGGTTGAAGATGAAAGGCTTTATGTTATCCTGTTAACAACTTTTGGCAATTAGGCTATTGAAGCAACGAATTTATTCAGAACTATCTGAAAGTCAGTCATTCAAGAATTTTGATGGCCCGTCGATTTGGAATTTCGCTGAAAATCCAAGCAATCTTAATATCAAACATTAGAAAACTAAAAACGACGTGATTATGTCTACGAATGATTTAAAATTTCTGTTTATTTGTGATAGCTGTTTTATGTGGAAAGGGCATTATCAAAGAGTACATACGTATTGCTAAATATGAAAAAAAAAAGTTTTACGTCAACTTAAGTATATAAATTCGATCAATGTAAAATTGTTAAGAACACTCCGGCCTAAAATCATAATTTAAAAGTATGTAATTTTTTGAAAAAGTAATAAAAAACAATATATATAGGGAAAGGGTGTACAAAATGACATAGATTTTTTTGTAAAATGAAAAAAATAATATTTGGTAACATATTTAGTAAAAAATCTCTTTGGTTCAAAATGTACACTATTTTTTAACATCTTAGCACCGTTGTTGTAGGAAAAATACAAATCTATCAAATAAAAATACAAAAATAAAAACATACTGCAAAAAACCGTTTTGTCCCACCGGGTGTACAAAATGACATACGATATATACTTAGATGGGATGATTATTCAACACTTTTTAAAAACAGAATTGATAAGTTTTTTTATGAATATTAAAGAATTCAAATATTAAATGCACACTTCACAAACAAAAATCTTGTTTTTTTTTATTTTAACCAGCACATTCTGCATGAACCCAGTTTCCACACTTTATGCATTTCAACCATGTTTTACCTGGCTTTGATCTCGTATATAACTCATTACAATAAATGCATGAGCAGTCATCTTCATCGTCTGTAAGTAGAAGGTCTTCAATATCTGAATCAATAATCAATTTTTTACATATACCTTGTTTACACTTTTCCAGGTTATGTTTTTTGGAACATTTAGCTTTAGCCTCTGATATATTTGGAGTTGTATTCAAATTTCATGTTTTACGCACATAATTGCGAAACATTATTATTCTTCTAAAGAAATAAAAGTATTAAGTTGGGGAAAATGACATAGTATGTCATTTTACCCTACCGGTACATATGTCGTTTTGCCCCACTACGTGAGTTTTTAAAAACATTAAAAAATATCACATTGCACTTAGTAAATTTTAACAAAATTATAGTTTTACATGAAGATTAACAATGACACAACATATCCTTTCATTTTGTGTTGTAGAATAATACAAATAAAATTATAATAATACCGTCGGTATCCGCGCAACCAAAATATTATTTTATTTCACAAAGTAACCCGCAACACGTCCTCCTCGGGCGGTCGCCATAAGCGTCCTAAATATTGGTGAGTATTTATGTGTCGTACCAGTGCTCATTCTTATGCAGGTTCAAACACGACCAAGAGTTTGGTTTCTGAGATATGTTTACTATGTCATTTTACCCGCCTATGTCATTTTGTACACCCTTCCCCTATATGTAAGTACTCATTATTCACGGGGATCTGTCACAATAGATATTCACAGGTCGCAGTGACGTCAGGAGCTTGCATAGCACTGACCCCCACCACTTATAATAAGAATAAGTACTCATATACACACATACATATAATGATTACATGTTAGTATGTATGTATGTGGACAGGTGGACAGGAGCCGTGGCGCAGTTGGTTAGACGGCTACCTGTGAAACTGGTGTTGCGGGGTCGATCCCGCCAGTTGCAAGAAAAAAATCCAAGAAAGATTTTTTTATCAATTGGTCTGGGTGCTGTGGTGTATTTTTCATTACCTCCTTCCATATCACCTCTATCCCACCTGCTGACAAGCCTCGAGTCTCAAAATAGAGGCTTAGCGGGTTATTCCTTTTAAAAAAATATTAAAAAATGTTAATATTTAGGAAGATTATTTTAGAACATCAATAATGAAGTTCATATAAAAATAAAATAAAAAAGTTTAATATGAAAAAATATAAAATTGGAATATGAATAAGTTTTACAAAACTGCCTTTGACTTCAGTGTTTTATTCACGTATAATAATAGCTTATTGCGATAATTTCTGCATATTTAACTTCAAAACGGCAAAACTGGATTCTCGTGTTTTATCCTCTAAGGTACAGATAAGATTTTTAGTAACATATTTAACGTAACAAATGTTTTTTTTAAATTAATATAACAGCCAAATATATCATAAAACAAATATACAAACTTATTATGATTATATTCAATGTCAAATAGTGGCAATTTCAAAACAGCGGATAAAACGAACAATGTTCATTCAAGACTACAATGATTTATTTATTGTTCTGAACTTTTCAACAGTAAGGCGTAGCGTAAAACAAAGAATGAAATACGCCTGTGACAAAACAAAGTGAGCCTTATTAAACAATACGGCTTTGTAGGATTTCAAACCACTTTGTTAGTCGTTACTCTAAACAAAGAATTCTGCCTAAAAAATAATACAAATGAAAATTATATGTTTTGACCCTTCTTTTGACCAAAAATTTATAATAATAATTTATAATACTTAAAATAATAATAAAATTTAGCTTAATATATATATATATATATTTTAAAACATAAATTTCCTTTTGCCCAAGATTTATTTTTAAAAAATCCTAAAAATTATACAAGATTTATATAAAAAAATTATAAAACATATTCAGTGAAAAAATTAAACAATTTAAAAATAAATGTAAAAAACGAATTAAATAATAAAATATTTTCAAGTAATATAACAAGAAAATCATATGTACTGTTTCATACTGCTGGGCAAAGTGAACCAAAAATTGTAAATATTTTGAAATGCATAAATAAATAAACTATAAATAAATTCACCATCTTTGAAAAAGTTCAAAGGGGTTGTTCTACAGGAACAATACCATTCACTAAATATATCAGATACGTGGGAATAACTATTGCTGAGTTCATGAAGTCTGATTAATACGGCATTACAAGTATACACTGTCCGTGAATCGTTGCTACAAAACGGTGGCACCTGTCTAGTCATTCGAGTTGAAGTCGAAAGTGATAATATTTTAAATCTTATAGCTAAAAAAATGAAAAAACCCATTCGCTGACGCGCAGCGAGCGTGAAAACCACCCTTTACGAAGCTCGGAGAGCTACTAGCGTCAGGCAGTGAAGTGCACTGGCTTACTTGGTTATTGGCCTGCGTGACGCGTAAAATTGTCTCTCTCGCTCGCGAATATACCTGTAGCATCGAGAGTGAGACGTAAATAGTGTGTGAGACAATCGTATATTCGGTACTATTTTACTTCATATACCGCGGCTCGGCACACAGTGGTTGTATTGGTGATGTATCTCCGAGTTCTGATATTCAATGCTTTTTCTGTCCCCAAAAAGTATTTATTATTAAATAATTAATTATTTTAAACGATACGTGGGTGTATAACGAAGGAATACAGAACATTTTTACCAAGTAGTTATTATATTTGTAGAGATATTTAAGTTATTACATGCAATAAATATGCTTAAACATATCTTTATAAATATAATTCCTCTGTACGTGTGATGTCACTGAACTCCTCCTAAACGGCTAAACCGATTTACGTGCGGTTTTAGGAGAAATATAGATCTTTGCGCTGTGCGTGTTCGTAGATATTAAAATTTCCAATATAATCAGCATATATGTTTTATTCATCGCTCTACCAGGGTTGCATTCGAAGATAATACATTTACAAAAAATGGAAAGATGTTGTTTTTGTGTGGATAAAAAAAAATTGTTTTTGAACGTTTACAAACAGCATTTGTTTTTTGTGGATCTCAATCAGAATTTTTCCATAAATTCCTTATAATTTCTACCCATTTATTTCCTTTTACTGGATTTTTGGTAATACTAAAATATTTTTGTTAATAAACAGAAATATTTTTAATGTGCATTAGCTTGACATCACTGGGAAGAGGGGGTTTAACGAGGTGTTTGTTTTTAAGGCCTACTAATAACTTAGTTACAAAACATATACAGGGTGTTCTTTAAACCCTGTCACATCCGAAACCACGATGGTCAGTGTGGGAAAGAAGACATATTAGCATATTTAAAAAATATTTATACCAAAGAAATTTTTTAAATAAAAATATTAAAAAAAAAACAAATGGTTGCTTATTTCTGCAGGGGAGAAGGGAAGCGCGGCCACGCGGTTGTGGGCGCCTCAGAATTCCCCTCCCTACTCCTCGTTTCTCCCCTGCAAAAGTAAGCAAACATTTGCTTTTTTTAATATTTTATTTTTTCAAATTTTATTCGTTCTAAAAAAATATTTTAATGTGCCAATATGTCTTCTTGCTTATACTGATCATCGTGGTTTCAGATGTGACAGGATTTAATGAACCTCCTGTATACGCATAATAGTTTTTTTTTATATTGTAGGTTCATAGTATTTAGTCGGTCTAATTTGTGAAACAGTAACTGTTATTGCTACTCCGTTTAAATAACCGAAACGCCCACCTATAATAATAACATAACATAACAGAAAACAAATATTTTTTGTATATTCATTTTGCTTTGGTGACGCACGATTCATTGCGCGACATTAAGTTCTATGTACAGTTTTATAATGCTTAAACTCTGTTCCAATTATTATTATTATTATTTTTATTTTATTTAATAGCATAATTATACATTTTTACAAATTAAAAAAAAATTCACTTGTTATATTTTTTACTGAAACTAAAATCCCACCAAGCCACTTTTTGTAGCTTGTTAGTGAAGATTATATTTATATTGACTTAATAATATTATTTACATTTATAAAAACAATGAATAACAGATAAAAATTAACAGCCGAAAAGATCAGAATATACATGTTTTTACAAATAATAATATATAAATTAAATATAAAAAATACGGAAACTTTAGGGGGTTCTTGTTTATTTCAATAACAATAAACAAATTTTGCTATAAAAAACAAAAGTAACTCATATTACACGGTTTAAAAACGTGAGTGGTTTTTGCATTATTAAACAAGTTATATTTTTCAACAAAATGCGTAAGGATGCTACAGAAAAATAGCATAATTAACTTTATAATAATTTTACAATAATATTTACGGTAAAGATTCACTCATCTGAGCCTTCCCTTAATTAGGAATTTTCAGACGAGGAACCATAAACGTAATACAATAATTATTGTTCAATTCCTAATTTTTTTTTGTACCACAGCAGGCCAGTGGCTTAATCACAAATAATTATCGACATGCTAACAAGCGACGTGATAATAAGTTCTCACCATGGATGTTTATCGTATTCGCGATCACAATGGACCATCACAAAATATTTACGTTTCGCGACGTATAATCCTGCTGCGCAATCGCATATTTGAATTTCACCGGTGTAAATATGGAAAATATTCCAACACTGCTTTTTTATTTATTATTTATTATTTATCATGCTATCTATTTACTGGATTTAGACGGCAGCAGTGGTTACCAAGACAAAAGACAAGAAAAGCAGACGCCATAGTAATTGTAATTTAATTTAATTTTAGTTTGTTTGTATTAGATACTCCTTACTATTTTACAAATGCAATAAATTTTATTATTTTTTATAGCAAACGTCGATTTTTTGCCAATGAACTCTATTCATTTACGAGGATATCAAAAAACAAACCGACACGAGCGTTGACTTAGAGATTACACACGCGTTGACTTATGACTGCGATAACTTAAGCACGTTCATTGTGATTGCTCAAATGCTTAGCATGGTTTTAAGCACGTCGATAGTTATTTGTGATTGAGCTACAGGAGACCCAATTACCGTGATAAAATAAAGTACATGACACCCAGGCTTGAGAAAAATCTCACTCTAATTTTTGCTTTCTCATCGGGAATCGAACCCGGAAGCTTTCGTGCATGATTCAGCGTCTTAGCCGCTAAACCGCGAAGGCCGTTGATGTGTTGACAGAAATGTCATTTACCACGAGTTTTCTTTGTTTTTTGGCGATGCCTTAATGAAAGAGTTTTTTTTCTGCAAATTCATGTCGCATTTTCATGGATGTATTTTGTGGTTCATAAAATATACCGATTGTTACTAACATAAAAAGCGTAAAATTTATTAGTTCATTTGCTATTTAAAATAGAGTAGTTAATAAACTTAAGTAAGGAGTGTTCTTTGAACAACTAATTTCAAAGGTTTCCATCTTTTTTACGGTGAATAAATAGCTTAATTAATCTTTGACGAATTAAATTATTCATTTAGGTCTATTAAATAAACGAACACGGTTAAGAAATGGGTCATGAACGAATATCGATCTATTACAAAGGTCGCTTGGTACATATTGTATGTACGTATCAATAAAAAGCTTGATTATAAAATAATGGTAATCGCGCTCGGGGGAAAATCAAGATACCATTTCCATTGTTGAATTAGTTTTACCCAGAATTAGTATCGTGGTTGCGCGTTTGGGTAAAATGCGTAAGATTTGATGTGTTATAAATTAAATTTAAACTACAACATACATAAAATAAATACAAGAGAATCAAATAATTTAACTTGCGAACAACCTAAAACCAACAGAAAAATAAACAGTTTTTTGTATACAGCAATTAATTTTTACAATTCAGTTTCTAATGATCTAAAGAATATACTAAACATTTACGTACTTAAAAAACACCTAAATAAAACAGTTTTTACAGCCCATGTGACGAGTGATATGTGATGTTATTTTATTGAATTTTTATTTTTATTTAACCTATTGTGTTATTTTATATTATATCCCCTCATACCGGCACTTTTGCTGATTGGGAATATTTCGTACAAATAAAATATGTGATATAATGTAATATGTAATGTTTAAAAACCCTGTATTTTGTCATAAATAAATAAAAATATATTTTTCAAAAGTTACCCCTTTTCTTAGCAATCTACGCTAAAGGATTTATTTATTTATTTATTTACTATTTATTTCACAGTTTTTAATGTACAGAGGTTCTTTGTTTCGTGCCACGACTAGCTAGGATATTCCTGCGTTTAGGCAAGACCTTATTTTTTACGTGCGCTTTTTTTTATTGAATGATCCAAAAAACAATGCGCATTTGGATTCCTCAAAGGGCATCTCACTTTTCCACCCATGCGCTAGCAAATTTTGCAAGTTTACTGAAAATATTCGGATTGCAGAAGAAATCGGAATTCCACGTCGGTCTCATTACCTCCGTCAAGCCATCGAGCATCGTCTCTCTTTCTACGTCAGGAATAAGACGTCTCCAAAGGATGTGTTCAGCTGTCTGCATGACCAACCCGCACGTAGTCTAAGATTTTGGAAAAAATTGAAAAATAAAAAAATAAGAAAATAAGTAAATAAAAAAAGGTGTTCGTTTCATACGCTGAATAATCTTATAAAATGCATCTTGATTACATTAAACCACGCTGCATAGTGCATAGTAATGCATCGCATCGCTACTGACGGGAAACATCAGCATAATGCAACATATTATACTTATGTACGTAATAGGTACTGTAAAGTGGAGTGACTTTGATCATTTTTAAATGTCAAACCTTTATAAATATGTTATTTATAGGTATACGCGAGTAAAATGCAGTGAACAAAATCTCATTAAACGGTACTGTCGATGTGTTCCTACAGCAAGGGCAAGCATTTGAGAAGCAAGCGGTGTTGTCACTCCTGACTCGCGATGACACATTGCCATGTCCGCCTAGATTATGACATAATTACACCTTTGTAAATTTTAATAGATTTTAAGATTGTTTGGATTAAGAGTTATTATATAATATATACTGATTAATGCCAATCTGTTAGGGCTTCCATAAGCCTGTTGATTGGCTTTAAAAAAA
This sequence comes from Micrasema longulum, assembly GCF_059751315.1. Classification (NCBI taxonomy): domain Eukaryota; kingdom Metazoa; phylum Arthropoda; class Insecta; order Trichoptera; family Brachycentridae; genus Micrasema; species Micrasema longulum. The sequence continues at coordinate 143,099 of NW_028277361.1, forward strand.
TATGTACATTGCAAAGGCTAAAACTGTTGAAATCTAATAGTAATAATTCACTAGAGAAGCCTTTTAGCTCTATTTATTTCTTTTGTTCATTAACGCCCAAAAGGTATTTACAAAAAATAAAAATAAAATACACGCTAACATACTAAAAAAAAACACAGAATATACAGAAAAAATATGTGAAATTAGTTAGAAAGGATATAATAAAAAGTTTTACAAAGTAAAAAAAAAAAACAATAACAAAGGTATGCAAGAAAAAACAGTAAGCATATAAACAAAAAATGAAAAGATATAACCTTATGAAATAAATTCTGTAAAGCAAACACAGTAAATAAAGTGTTACGGTAAGCAACAAAGACAAATTTAAGTTAAATTAAAAAACAAGCAAGCATAGATTATCGCGAAAAAAGGAGAAATAAAAATATGTATATATGAAATGCGTATTTGCCAATACTACAAAGCAATTTGATATAATAGTAAAAAATAAAAACCAAGTATTTTTTAATTTATGGAATTGAATAAGTCAATATTGCATAGAACAAAATCGTTCAAAATTTTGGTTTGGATTTTAGTTGAACGACAAACGTGTAACGGACGGTTTCGGTTTGCGCTTGCAATCCTCTACACGAGTACATACGGCTTGTTGTATTGCTGTAATCTGTAGCTAACTCCATGGTTAATAATCATAGAATGGTTTTTATCTGTATAGGCGACTCTAGACTGTGGCGTGTTATTACTCTAAGGTTGAAATGGGTATTTAATTCATTGAGAAATGTAAAAATCACAACCAACAATAAATTATTCGATGCAGGTAGTAAATGTAGGTAAGTATAAATTAAGAGTTGAAATTTAATGTTTAAAATTAAAAGTGAAAGTTAAAATTAAAATGAAAAGTTTAAATTAAAATTAAGTTAAATATTTAAATAAAAAATTGAAATTAAGAATTAAAATTAAAAAGTTAAAACTGTTATATTAGATAATCCTTACTATTTTGCAAATGTAATAAATTGTATTATTTTTTTATAGTAAACGCCGATTTTTCGGCAGTGAACTGTATTTATTTACGGGGAAAACAAAAAACAAGCCGACACGAGCGTCGACTCAGAGATTACATACGCGTTGACTAATGACTGCGATAACTTAAGCATGTTCATTATTGTTCATTGTGATCGCTCAAATGCTTAGCATGTTTTTAAGCACGTGTCCAAGTCTCAAGACGCTCGTTATAGGAGGCTACTGAGTCCGTTCTCGAACTTAAATGTTAGTTATGAAATCGAACCACATTATGCCTAATATTCTTCTCAAGCACTTACTCGCAAAACTCAGAAATTTGGTGTTTTGAGCTTTGATAAGGTGCCAAAATTCGCATCCATATTAGAGAACTAATATTTTACAAGATATGAAAAATCGGAATTTCGTTTTGACAGAGTATTGACTAGAGTAAGATATACCAGACAACACTATAGTCCTTAAAGTGTAACATGATTAGAATGACAGTTGTCAGAAAACGTGACGACATAACTTTTTAGTAACGTCAAAGGAGTTATTTATATTGACACACGAAAAATCATTTGTATCTGGCGTGTTAATATATTTTTTTATTACAATGCTTGAAACATAAATCAACATTAATATATAAAATTAGCTTTAAAACTAAAAAAAAAACTAAAATAAACCCAATTTTTAACGACGTTCTTACAAGGTTACATCATTTTGCAAAAACGTTAGAGATGGGACAAATCAATCAATGTAAATTGATCGAATAAAAAAAATATTCGTTTGATGTTGTTCATGAAAAAAGTATAAATTTCTCATTTTTTGTATGTTAAACACACTATAATAGGCTTGTTTTTTATACCAATTTTCGGAAACTCGGAGTTTCATGATTGCATGAAATAACTGATAAAATCGATTTAATCAGTAATCAGTAATTTCCCATCACTAATGAAATTAGTTTAACAGCTGTCATTCTAGTCAAGCTATATTTTAAGGACTATAAGTTAGCTCATCAAAGTAACCTCACGATTCAAAAGTCGCCCCATTCTATGGCATTTTGTACATACAGCGTATTGCTCTGTACTGTTTACTTAGTATGCGAAATTTACTTATGTGATAAACGCCAAATGATTTTTTTCGATAAATGTTTCTATTTACTGAGAACGAAGTTGCAGTCGATACGTAGAAATGTGAAGAAAATTTTACTATTCACAAATGCAAAGCAATCACTTTTACCGAACTATGAAAATTTTACAAGAAATTTCAAGTTGAAAATGTCACGTTTTTTGACAATGTTTGTGATATTTACAATTACGTACAAATTGGTATTAAAGAATTTTTTAAAACATAATAAACAGAAAAGTTATAAAATGTATCATCAATGCCTTATTTATATTTGAAGCACTAAATTTATGGCTTCTTTATATACATAATTCTTATGTACGTGTGTTGTCACTGAACTCCTCCTAACCGGCTCAACCGATTTACGTGCGGTTTTCAGCGAAATGTGGATTTTTGCGCTGCGCGTATTCGTATATATTAAAATTTTCAATCGGGAAAAAGGTTAGAAGCATAAATATTTTTTTTCATCGACCTACCACGGTTGCTTTCTACGAGAATGCATAGGTATACAAAAAATGGAAGGATATTGTTTTTTTTTGTGTTTAAAAAAGTTCTTTTTTAAATTTTTACGAAAAACATTAGCTTTTTATGGATCCTTTTCAGATTCTTTCCTTAAATTCCTTATAATTTCTTCCCATTTATTTCTTTTTACTGGATATTTGGTAATACTAAAATATTATTAACTGACATTCAGTACATCCTTGAAAATCATATTCATGAATAAAGTGCACCCTTGTTGGTGAGAGCCGAGTTCGACATTTCCAAAAAAAAAACTATTTGAAAATGAATTATTTTATGTTTTGGAGTTCACCCATAAACAAGTATCTAGGTACCTACTTAAATTCAATATTTGAATATTAATAATTTTTAGTTTTGGAATTCAAACATTAACAAGTACCTAGGTACCTACTTATCAATAAAGTCTTATTCCAATGTAATATCAGGCGAACCAACGTTCGGGCAGGACAACGTTTTTCGGGTCCGCTAGTTCATTATATATAATTAAAAAAATACTCTTAAAAGACTAAAAAAAAGCCGTGTTTCATTAAGCGAAATCAGATATATTTTGAAATAAAAAGAAACATGCCTACATCTATCTTTCTAAAAAAACACAAAATATTTTTTCATAAACGTATTTTAGTTAGTATTTTAAACATTTATGGGCTAAAAACTTGATGTTACGACATGGGTACGTATTTAATTTACAACCTTCCAGTTGTCATAGCGAAAAAAGAGTCAGATACACACGGAGCTAATAAAATTTTAATTACAAATCAATAAACAACTCAAAACGACAAAATGTGTCAACTAGTTACGGCGGTTCAGGCTCTGCCCAGTATTGGGTAAAATCACAGCCACGTAAACGAATCAAGGAAATCTCTTCAAATAATTTAAATTTTGAAATAAAGATAGCAGTCTCGAAGATGTCGTGAAGACAATAAAACCGGTCACTGGTTATTCCAAATTTCTGGATTCAAGTAGGTCTACGATAATTTGGAGATGCTCAAAACTTTTTGACGTATTTCAGAAGTGTATTGACACTAATGGCGTTTTATTAACAAGATAAAAACAGTAAAATAACAATTATTATATCGCTTTGCCGCCTACAGATACCACGCTTGCCTTATTTATGTTGAGAAAGTCTGTAGGAACAGCCGAGAAGCTTCTGGAAGAATCCAGTAAGTTAATTCAGAAATCACCCTACCGCGAATGAGGGGGAGTTATTTCTTAAAGTATATGTAACAAGAATGTAAATTAAATTAGGATATTCATAATGATATTCGTAAAACAGTATATACGAGTACATCTCAGAGTAATGAGGCAGTAGAGCCGTCCATACGGACAAAAATCATTCTAGGATTTTCAATCACGAAGTTGGCTATAGTTTACAGCAAAACAAAGGTACGCAGGTCGAGAATAGCAAGCGCAGCGACGAAACATTATTTTGCGCCCCTACCGGAGGTTGGCGACCATCATTCTGGATTCCTCGCGATCCTGGGCCAGTCTAATCAGCGTTGCTGCATCCGGCACACCGGACTACTGTCTGAGATTTCTGAGCCATGATGCTCTTTTTGGCCCTCCCTGTATCTCTCCATCCGTAATAAGGAGAAATGCATACCGTATTTTGCAGACGATAAGACGCATGGGACCATAAGACGCACCCCAATTTTTGGTTTAATTTTCAGAGTAAAAAAGTGCGTCTTATAGTCCGAAAAATACGTTACTTTTCATTGCGGCATATGTGACCGAAGCTTTTCTTCTTTTGACAATGGTCAGAGGTTTTCCAATAATTTTTTTTATATGTGAGTTGCATTATTTTTTACCTTGCTTATAATATACAAGGTTTATATTTCAAAAATATATTTTTTCTGCTATTATATTACATTGTTTTGGCTAAACTGTTGGGATCAGGAAGGATATTCTAATGTGGGTCAATCAGAGGAACTTCTCAGCATTTGCTCATGTGATCAGAGTTTGACGTCGGTCTGTTTGGTCGAAATTTGTGATTTAAACATAATTTTCAATGATTTAGATAAAACTATCTATACAACTTTTTGGTTTAGTTTCACTTTTATTTAATTTTGACCAACGAGCGCTTCCGTCTAAGAAGGCATCTTCAGGACTAATAAATTGTTTACAACATTTTGAACTTTTATAATATTTTTTACGAGGTTTGGGTATAAGAAGATCACGTAAGTATTTTATTAATGGACAGACAACATAAATATTATTACAACTGGTTTGCAAAATTGTTCATTTTTCGGAAAGTTTTATACCGAAATTGGGATGAAGTCCGAGTAATTTTCATAATTCTTATTATTTAAAAGGCAAGGAAAGAACATATGGAAGAAGTAAAAGAGTCGGAAACAAACTTTTTAGCAGATTTACTTAGCACAATACCTTGGTTTTATGATAGGAAATTTTACATATTTTAAGGAACATACTTAAATATCATATTTTTGTTTTCGAACTGGAAAAATACTATTTTGATAATATTTTTTTGTTGATTATATTATTTTTCTTTTAAATAAATAAAATCACAAATATGATATTTGAGGCTCGAACTAACTCATATTAAAATATCTAGAGAGAAAAACACTGGTGACATTAAAATCGAATAAAACAATATTAAATTAAAGGTCTAAGTAAAGGGGAGTTCGTGAATTTTAATTGTTAGTTTATTACTATAGCTGTAAGTTTTATTCTATTTATTTTCTACATCATTTTTACTCTATATTTTAACTTTATATGCCTTAAAAGTAGCTATGGGAGTTGTGGAATAAAAACAAAATAAATGTTTCACATTCAATTAATAAAATGAAGGATTAACGCAACACGGCATTACCCACATTGTTAAAAGGAATTTACGTTGAAGAAAGATGACGTAAATTAGTTTTATAGCCAATGAACGTTAAGTCGTTTTACGTCAAACGTAATCACTTCACGTCCCTCTTCGTTATGAAGTTAAACCCAATTCACAACGTGTTGCACAACTTATATCTATCACTTTAGCTAAGGGATGATCGATAGCACTGTAGAGGCTCACTCACACCGAGCATTTTGGATGACATCGTTAAAGAATCGACACTAATCTTCTTATGCACTATGGATTTATATAACTAATTATGTAATGTAAGAGTGGCATATAAGGCAGATATTTGTATCAACCACATTTTCGATAGAACAATTAACCCCACCGTATCTGCTGTGCTTCGCACCTCTATTACTGATCTTTACACCACTGCAGTTGGTATTAAAACCACAGTTCACCACCTAAAAAAGTTGATCAAATTACAATTTTCAAGTTCCATATTTTTTTTTAGATTATGTTATATTATTTAATTTAGTATTAATGTTCTTTAGACATCTGTAATAAAAAATATTCAGTATTTCATATATTTTTTTAATTATTTATTTTATGGAAAAAATAAATAAATGGCTAATATGTAACAAAGCTTTATATTTATTATTATTTTATGTTAACAGTCATCTATTTATTTTTTTGTAAATAAACTTTGTGTAAAAAATACGTATGCTTTTAGTACTTAATAATGTTTATATTAATTTTTAAATTTATATAATTTGTCTAACGTTTTTCTTTGTAAAGAAAAAATAAGAAACCTGCTGACAAGCCGGTTTCGCGGTTTGGGTGGGTTTCATTATTTTTCCCTTTTATATTTTCTGTTCATGTTTACCTTCTTAAATAAAAAGAAATACAAAAAAAGAAATGCTGTCTACCTCGGAACAGGTATATCTTAATTTTGCTTATTTGTATATTTTTTTACCTTCTTTACTGTTTTGCAAACAAAATATAATAATACTATGCTAATAAACGCCGATTTTCGGCACTGAACTGATCATTCTGGAATTTATTCATCGGGAAATAATTTTTATTGCAATATAAATTTTATATTTGAAGCATTCTTCAGCATAATACTGATAAAACAAAATAGGGAAAAATTCAATAGTTAAGTAAACCTTGAATAAAGCTTGTATAGCTTTGAAACCGGTCGGTAGAAAAAATGAAAAATAGGTGGTTAAAAACAAAATAGTTTTACTGATTCTGTTATAATTTTTATTGCGTTTATTTATGCAGCGTCTGCGAAAATTGTCCAAAGCGCAGTGTTTTAAGATCACTTCGAATAATAAATCGACGATAAAGCGCCCAATTTAATAATTGGCTAATTCATATAGAGCAGTTTTGTGACAAATCACCCCAAAAATCCTTTACAATTTTGTACTTTTAGTATATTAAAACTTAAAATGCGGTTCTGGAAAAATGGTCATAAGCGCTGGAAATTTAATCACAATAATCATCATTGAAATTAAAATAAAACAACTCCGTTTTTAACAAATATATTTTTTTAACCTTCCAATTTTTAGCTACATAAGCAGCTTGACCACCACATACCGCACACCGCATCTGACTACATAAGTCTCCTTGGCGGTGCCCACATACACGGAAAATTTGCTCGTTGCCGAACGAGAAAAGGTGCCCGAAGGAGCTCTCTGTAATCTGGAAGCACGAAGGTAATCCAGAAATACATAATATGCAATTCATTGGATTGAGAAAAGAGGGAAGAGAATTCTTTACTGACTGGGATTCAATTTATTGGACATGATCAATTTGTCGAAATGATTACAAAACTTTTTAAAAGCATTAAAATTCTTTATGGAAGCCACCAGATCTGTATATCCGACAGGACCTATAACAGGGCCACTGATAGTAGCGAGAATCTCCATTCGGTAATAATAGAGAGGGGAAAAGGGACAAGACCACAGGATGTGTTCAGAAGACTGATTAGGATATCCGTAGCAGCACGAAGGGGAATCAACAATATTGAAATTTTGATTAAATTTACCATGACCTGATAAAAACTGCGAAGTCCAGTGATCGGAATAACCCAAGAAGATTTTAAGCGCTGACGGATTGAAGAAAAAAAAAGGAAGCTAACCCTCCCTGAAGCGGAGGATTCCCATCGCGATTGCCAAGCATCAAGAAGAGCACTTAAAGACATTTTTTATTATATTCGATTGAGACATTCCTTCAGTTGGGAGTAGACGGACGCCACCAATAACAGAGGAACGCATTATTTTCAAGAGGTAATTTGCGGATCGTCGCTGGACCTCCAGATCCAAAGGGAACAAGCCCGTTAGAACGAAAGAAGCTATGCTATTTCAGCTCATTCATCCGCGATCATCATCCAAAGCCCTAGGTTTAAATGCCACGTCAAATCATTTTTCCGCGAGTTTCATCCAAAACGCTTCGTATAAATGCCTCATTAAATCATTCATCCGCGATCATCACCCAAAATGCCTCTAATGCCATTATGCCATTATGGATTCATCGTGGATTTCGGCGGTAACGTCGAAAACGCA